>NC_026005.2:48220076-48429025 GCF_000442705.2 Elaeis guineensis
TTTTTTGTGCTTTCTCGCATTGCTTGGCGTGGTTGGAACGTGCCCTAGCACTTCACCGATCTTCCAAAATCCGCTTCTTTTCTCCACTAGAATCTTTCTTTACTCTCTTGTGATCCCTCCTCCACTCAATTCAAGTCTCCTTGCCTGCTATTATAGTGGATATGGCTCCAAAGATGAAGCTTCCCCAAAGAAGGAAATCAATCTGTGAGCCTGAAGAAATTGTCAGAAAGAAAAGGCAAGCCGCTCAATCTTCAACTGCTCCAACTCCAGTTTCAGTACCTACTCAAGGTCCCTCTCAATTCTCCATAAGCCCCAGTGTGAATCCTCTTTCTGATAGAAAAGTAGAAACCGGGAAAAATATAAATTTTCGGTTCTTTGAAGATGAGGGCTTTACTTTTGCTACCAAAATTAAAAACCAAGGATGGAAACTCTATTGCTCTCTTAAGGAAGTCACCTATGTTGACCTTGTTAGAGAATTCTACCAAAATCTACATTATGGAAACGGGTCAGTAACTTCAACTGTAAAGGGAATTGATATCTGCCTGGATTCTAGGATATTGGGAGAAATATTACAGTTGCCAAGTGAAGGATATTCATATATGGAACTCCCAATTAAAGAAGAGGGGATCGAAATTATTTTAGGAGAAACTTTTTCAGGAAATTTAAACAAATTGGAAGCAAAGTTTTTGTCCATTGAGATGAGGGTCCTGCATCAGATAGTTTTAAAGCTCTTCTTTCCTAGGAGTGGTAGACATGACTTACTTTCCAGCAGAGATGTATGTGTCATGTTTCATGTCATCACTCAGACCCCCCTGAACCTCCCTGCACTTATGATAGAGGCCATGAGAGAAACTTTGAACAGATCCAAGGCACACTTGCCTTATGGTATGGCCCTTACTAGAGTATTTAGGAGGTTTGGAGTTAGCTGTGAGGGGGAGGCATCTACCAAACTCTCACATGTGGACACTTTCAACCAACACAGCCTGCACCGAATGGGAATTACAAAGACTGTTGGTGGTTGGATCAAGGGCTCTGAAGAAAGAGCTGAGGATAGAGCTGAAATAAGAGCTGAGGACAGAGCTGAAGGCAGAGTAGAAGAAGAAGGTCCATCTTCTCCTGTACATGACTTCAGGGCAGCTTCACCAGATACCCAGTTCATTCCTGATACTGAGGCTGGCCCTTCAGAGTTTACTAGGATGCCCACACCAGTGTATCAGCCAGAGAGCAGAGCACCTCATTCAGAGTTCAGACTGGCTGACGATCAGATCGAGCATATTTCACAGCGTGTGGCTTCTTTGCTGTCTAGCCAGTGGGGTAGTACTTCTTTTGCACCTGGAGCCACCTCTTCTGATCAGACCATTACTCCCCACATCTCCACTGTATTTCAAATGATATCAGATCTGTCCATCAGGATCCAGCAGCTTGAGGATACAGTCTGGAGACTTACTGGCAGAGTTCTTGACTTGCAGGGCAAGTCCTTGCTTTGGCCCATCTCAAACCACAGGAGTCAATCATTGAGGTCACAGACCTCACTGCAGAGGCTGGTAGGCTCAGAGGAGCACTAGAAGGTGGATATGAATTGCTGAGGAAAGAAATCCGAGGATCGAGTGAGCATGCTACCACTCAGTTCACTGCTCTACTTCAATCTGTTTCAAGAGCACTGAACGTACTTGATTCTATCAAACTCACCCTTTCTGTTCAGTCATTAGCATCTCAGCGTTCTCAGCCACCCAGCTCATCTCGCTCTCCTGCTCGTGGCAGAGGCAGACGGGGTAGAGGACGCACTTCTGATCCACCATCTCCTCACCCTATATCTGATGACTCCGATCATTGACTTATCTTGATCTTTACTAGATCCTAGGTGCTAGTGTCTTGTTCTAGGATCTGTACCTTGGGGCCATGTATTGACAATTAGCTGGTTGAATTTTATTTTAAAGAACTATGTATTGAAACAATTATGTTTTTAATGGAATCATCTTTTGCTTATATTTCTACCTTTTGTAATGATGTTGATCATATTATGGTTTTATATATTCTTCTTATTAAAAAAATTATCTTCTCTTTGTTGTTGTTTGCTGTTGATTATTGCTATATTAAGGGGGAGCAAACTTCTGTGATAAACTCTAAAAGGGGAGAAATTAAAGAATGTTCCAGAAAAAGGAAGAGTTAACCATGTTTGATGATATCAAAAAGGGAGAGAAATTAAACAAAACAATATTGAAGATATTAAACAAAAATTGGAGAAATTAAATATTTGGAGAAATTAAACAAAAATTGGAGAAATTAAATATTTGGAGAAATTAAACAAAAATGGTATTTTGAGAAATTAAACAAAAAATTTGAGAAAATTGATATTAGACAGAAATTAAACAAAAAGCAAAATCATAAGTACAATGCAAATAAGTAATTTTTTATATGCTCTGATATATTTCAAAATTCAAACTTGCTCTGATATATCTTATAAAATTTACCTTGATACATCTTAAGAAATTTGATTTACTTTGATACACCCTAAAATTTCTTTTAACTTGCTCTGATACATGATAAAATTTAATCTGATACAGTGTGAAAGTTTTTCTGATATTTGCTCTGATACAGTGTGAAATTTTCTCTGTTATATTATAACATTTACTCTGATACATTGTAAAATCTTTTCGGATAACATTGTAAAAATTATTTTTCTTGCTCTGATATATTGAAAAATTTATTTTTCTCTCTTGCTCTGATATATCTTAAACTCAAAATGATCTAATACTCTTTTCAAATCTTTATGAAAATGGACAAACTATTTTTGCATATGACCATTTATATCACATGCCAAAAGAATCATATTTTTCAAGCATATACACCTATAGTGCATTCTTTTGAAATTAATACATTCACATAAATGCTTTTGTTCAAGTATTTTGTCATCATCAAAAAGGGGGAGATTGTTGCTCCTAAATTGATTTTGATGATTACAAAGCAGATTGAAGGGATACAATTAATTTTAAATTGAAAAAGGCTTTATGCTCTTCAAGGGCAAAATTATAATTTCACTAAAATCCTAATTTGATAGTATCACTTGATAGAACAAAAGATTTGTAAACTATTGGTAAAAATTTCATTGTATTTGGACTTATATTTTTGAAGTTATGAAGGTTTGAAGTGCATGAGTCGACTCATGAGTCAACTCATGGCACTATGAGCTGACTGGCACACAAAAAAAATTCCCATGGCACGCTGGATTTTTGACTTGGCACGACCTGTGAGTCGACTCATGAGTCGACCCATAAGGCATGAGTCGACTCATGAGTCGATCTCTGCTGATTTGAGCCGAAAAATCCAGAAATCACGACTGTCTGATCTGTGCAACAGAAGTCGACTCATGAGTCGACTCCTGTAGCATGAGTCGACTCATGAGTCGACCCCTGCGACGGAAAATGTCAGCAACGGCTATTTTTTTGCCCGTTTTAATTGCCTTTTATGCTTCCTAAAATTGCTCTAACGGCTCTTTATCTGCCTAAAATGTTTTCTCTTGCTTCTAATGTAATAAAATGCTTTAAATAGTGAAAGAAATTGCAGATTAAATAGCAGATCAAACGTGAAATCAAATGAGAGAAAAACGAAAGAGAGGATCCGAAATCTGCACGAAAAAGCCTGAGATCAACGAAATATCCAAAAAGAAAAAGAGAGAGGATTCACAATATACAAGAGAGATTGTGAAAGAGAAAAGCAAGAGCATTCAAGAGGATCTTTCAAGCCTATTGTTCAACCTTGATCTAGAGATCTTCCAAAGCTTTCAAGAGATCTTCAATCAACAATCAACCTCTTCTCAAGCATTCGTTCAAGCGTTCATCCACTTTGAGAAAATCCGAAAAGGGGTTTTTCATTTGAGTAAAGTTTTTATTGTTATATTCGCTCATTTAAAGGAGCTGTTATTGTATTAATCTGTGCTCAAAATTTTCTAACTCTTTGTGAGTTTTTGTTCTTGTTTTTGGAGGATTTCCAAAACAAGAAAAGGTTGATCCGAACCTGAAATCGGAGTATTTTGGGTTTACTTGTACCCGAGAAACAAGTGATCTAGCTTGGGATAGCTAGTGTCGGAGTTTTCGACGTTTTGTATTCGGGTTGAATACAAAGATAGTGGATTGAAATTCCCAAGTAGGAGCTTGGGGAGTGGATGTAGGTGCAAGGTTGGCACCGAACCACTATAAATTCTTGTGTTTGTGTTGTGCTTTATCGCTTTACTTTATTTCTTTATTATATTCTTGCATTCCTGCTTTAGGTAATTAATATTGAATTAAAGTCTTTGTTTTGTTATTCATAAGTAATCAGTTGGGCTTAAAATTTTTAGAAACCCAATTCACCCCCCCCTCTTGGGTTGCATAGCTGGGCAACAAGGAACCATCTCATGGCGTGTAAGAATTCATTCTAATGTGAGTTTATTGAGAGTCCATCTCAAGACAAACTCTAGGATGTGCCCCTTTTAATTCCACAGTAAAACATAATGGGGCGTTGAGAAGAAAGTGTGGCAAGGAGCTCACCTTAGGAAAATCTCACGCAAGCCAATTTTTTCCTTTCTTATTTTGTCGTACAAAATAAATTCCCAACCAATTCCAATGCCTAACCTGATAAGATCTGATCCTCTTCCTTATTTGAATTGAATTCAAATAGAAAGCAGAGTCAAAAAGAGAAAGAGAGACCCAAAAAAGAGGGGTACCAACTATTGATGCACCTCTTCTTTCACGCATGCAAGGCATGGATCCTCTCTCTTTTTGTATGAAAGAAGAGAGAGAAGCCCAGTAAAAGTGGGTTTAAGCATCTAATTTGATTAGATTTTAGTTTGAATTTGATTCGAATCTAATTCGAGTCTGATTCGAATTAAATTCGAAAAGACTGTCAATCCTGATCTAATCAGAATTGTAATCCAAGTCCAACTTGGATAATTAAACCCAATTAATCTTAAATTAAATCAAATTTAATTTAATTAAATTTGATTTAAATTAATTAGGACTTGATCCATAATTTAATTAAATCTAATTATATTGCAACACTTACAATTAAGTCCCTTTGTTAATAATTAGCAGTTACTAACCATGTAATCCTTACATAATTAGCAGTTTTTTAACTCAAACCCTCAATCTAATTGATAATTTAATCATGATCTAAGCTATTGATCAGGTCATGCTCTTTTTGTGTGTGATCCTTTAGATTCTATTCTGTTTGGTAGTGAGACATACCATGATCTCCATCATAATATCATCGAAATTTTTTTCAATGGGTTGGAACAATTTCAACTCACTTCAATAAGGATCATTGATCCAAAAATGATCCTAGTAAATTTTCACAATCTACTAGTGATGCTTAGCAACATGTAGTGGTAACCTAGTAGAACGGAAAGATGAACTTTTAGGTGTAGTTATCGTGTGATGGAGTTCTTTTATCGAGACTTTCGATAGGATGCAGGTCATGAAAACTCATCAAACTCTAAGCATCCATCGTATACAAGACTTAATTAACTTGAGTCCAATCATGAATGCCATAGAACCATCTTTTCATTATCATGCTACTGTGGCCACAGACTTAAGAACTCAACCTCTTAGGTCGCATAGGACTATTCCTCAACTACTAAGATCGATAGATCTTCTATAAGTGCCACCTACTTCTACAGCAAACCTACTATAGCCAACGAACACTGCAAGACTCTGAATAGTTAGGGACCATGTTTATATATTGTCAAACTACAGCAACTCTACTATGAGCAGTCAAGGCACCACAGGTCAAAGAACTACTCACACAACTACAGCATCAAGATAGTTCTTGACGAATGAGTAGATATCTAAGTGACTTCTCATTCTTGATCACGCTCAGTATCGTTGTTCTCTAACAACCACCTACACTCTCATTTTAGTGTCTCCACATTGTAGACTCAAGATCCATCTATCCAAAAGAAAAGCGATCCATGCACCAATCTTATCGGATCAACACCATCCTCATGATGATCATCAATTGGAAGTAGTTTAGGAATTGATCTATAATGACAAATATCTTAAATTGTCAATTTTTGAGAATATATATCATTGACCATTAACTCCTTGAATGATTCTAAGATACATTACTCTAGAATAAAAATTAATCATCCATTTTATTAATTTTAAGTACAAAAATATATCTTGAAATTAATACCATGTGTTAGCCAATTATTGACTTTGCAGATCATACATCTAACAGTCTTTCACTCGATCTAAAGTCAATTATCTGCAAACCTAAGTCCTATCTTCTCAAGATAGACTTCAGTCATTAGCTGGCTAAATGACTTAGTCAGTGGATCCACCACTTTATCCATGGGGTCTACTCTCTTCATCTTGACATCTTCCATGTCAAGGTAGTCGCGTATTATCTGAAGTCATCTTTCCATGTACTTGGTATTCTGGTGAGACCCAGACTCTATTAACTAAGGGCTATGGTGCCGATATTGTCACTATAATGACATCTCATGACATCAAGTTGCAACATGATTACTTGGACCAGAAGACCTTACCTAGCACCTTTGAAAATGATGACTAACTTAACTTTCATAGGATGATTGGTTATTTGAAACTCTTTCGATCTACCAATTTTCATATTGCACACATCTTGATGTAGACTCTCTACCATCAGTGTCAGATATAAAATCTAAGTCTGTGTATCCTCAAACCCTGCAACTAAAATCTTCCTTCAAAAAATAAGAACAAATCTTTAGTGCTTCTCAAGTATTTAAGGATATTTTTCACAGCTATCCAGTATCGTACACCTAAATTCGACTGATATCTGCTCGTGATATTCACAGCAAGATTATATCAAGTCAAGCAACATGGCATTCATGAGGCTTCCTATAGTCGAAGCATAAGGGATCCAGCTTATAAGCTAAATCTTCTCAAATGTGGTTGGACATATCTTCTTGGAGAGATATATGTCTTGCCTAAGGGATAAAAATTCTCTTTTGGAGTTTTCATGCTAAATCTCTTCAGCACCTCCTTTATGTACTTTTTCTGTAAAAGGCCAGCATCCTTTTATATCTATCTTTATAGATCTTTATCTCAAAGATATAGGATGCTTCCCAAGATTTTTTATATAGAGTTTCTTAGACAACCGTATTTTAATCAAAGTCAGCATGGGAATATCTTTTTCAATCAGGAGAATCTCATCCTCCCATTGACCCTCTTATAAACACATTCCTTAAACACTCATTCCTGATGTAATCAAATAATTTGATCACATCAAATATTCCAACTCTGAGATGCTTATTTCAGTCTATTGTAGCTTGCTTATCTCGTGATCTCTATCATTAAAAGTGAAATATAAAAGTTGCTCCATATAGATATCTTTTTCAAAATATCCATTTAGAAAGGCAGTTTTCACATCCAATATCAGATTCATAATCATGGTATGCCGCAAAATCAAGTAGTGTTTAGATGAATTTTAGCATAGCTACAGGCAAAAACTCCCCTATTAATGCTTTCGCATTGACTATAATATTTGCCATAAGCTTTGTTTATAGGTCTCACCTATCCATCCATACCTATTTTTTTTTTGTGGATCCTTAAGCATCCAATAGGTACTATACCTTTTGCTAGATTTACTAAAATCAGACTTGGTTGGAATGCATTAAGTCAATCTTTAACTTTATTGCTTCCATCAATTTCTCAAAATTGAAGTCTAACATCACCTCATTATAAGTTTTTGGGATCATCTCCATATTTTTTGTATCCCATGAGGAACATTTCCTCTACTTCCTTTGTCAGAATACCTTAAATATCTTTCAAAGGGATGAAAAATTCTACTCGATCTATAAGGTGGAAGAGGTCCCGTACTAACTGGCTCAGATTGAATGGGTTCAGTCAGATCTTCAGTTCGTTACTTTTCAAAGACTTTTCTTCGAGCTCAATTTTCTCCCACTATCACCATCTTAGATAAATTATTTTTCAAAAATGTGGTATGACAGGTCACAATCACATTGTGATCTATTAGAAAGTATAATTAGTATCTTAATAATTTTTAAGGATATCTTATAAAGTGAGCCTGATAGGTCTAGCCTCTAATTTATCTGCTTGTTGTCTTTTGACATAGGCTGACAATCCCAAACCTTAAGATGATCAAGATTCAATTTCTTACCATGCCACATCTGATATGGCATGGTAGGAATGGATTTAGAGAGAAGCCCATTCAACAGATTAAAGTATATCTCTAAAGAAATAAAGATTAGTGAGTGAGTGAACCTCATCATCAATCGAACCATATCTAATAGGGTCCAATTCCTCCTAGACCCATACCCAATTAGTATCTGGGGGAGTCCAATGTAAGATTATGCCATTTATATGAGATAATTCTGAAATTTTCACTAAGGTATTCACCTCCTCTATCCAATCGAAGAATCTTAAGGGATTTTTAATTTTATTTTCTACTTCATGTCTGAATTTTTTGAACTTTTCAAAAATTTCAGACTTATATCCCATACTGTGAACAATCATCGATAAAAATAATGAAGTAGAAATTACCATCTTTAGCCTGCACATCAAATGAGCCAATGTGTTTCCGGGCAAGATGTCTGTGATCCTCTCCCCACGTCCTACAAAGGATAGTTTGGTCATTTTTCTTTGAAGATAGAATCCACAAACTGGGTATTACTTAGAATTCACTGAGCTTAGGAGATGATCCATTATCCAGTTTGTATATCATGTCCTCTCCAAAATGATCTAACCTGAGGTACCAGCTATACTTATGGTTTATCTCATCCTTAGATCTCTCAGATCCTATGCCACTCACTATTTGCTCGAATATATCAATATGTAAACAAACAGATCTGACATACCTTCACAAGGTGTGTCATCCTTCTTCTTTAGGCTATCTAGGTAGAAGGATAATTTCTCTCCGAGTGGCCGTAAGCACTATAGTGAAAACACTTTTTCTTGCTTGACGCCTTCTCTTTGAAAAGATCTTTCTTTGGCTCATTCTTACATAGACCTCTTATTCCAAGCAACTCTCTCTTGGAATCAGATGCCATCCTACAATAAGAATATAGCCCCTTGAACCCCTAAGTGATTACCAATATATTCAGCAATTTCTGTAATGTGTTATCAATTTTGTTCATATGGTAGTTTATAATAAATTGATCAAATGAACTATTAAGAGACTGTTGCATCAAATGCATTTGCAGCTCCTTATGTATGGTCATCTTGAGCTTCTCAAGCTCTTTCAGATTTTTAATCATTGATAAATAATGATCATGGATGGACTGTCCAAGTGTAATCTAACTCTGCTCATCATACAACTCTTGCAGATGGGTTATCATAGCCCTAAAGTCTTGATGTTCTCATGCTTGACCTTGAGGCAAAGATATAGCACCTAACCTAATTACCATCATCCATCCATTTATCAAGCGTTGAATGTTTCAATGGTTGGACAGTTTGGTAACTTTGAAAATCCCGGTCTAGAACATATTATAACCTTTTCTAAGTTTAGAACTATTCTGAAGTTTTTAAGTCAGTCATTTGTAGTTTATCCCGATCAATCAGTTGAACCCTACAATTTGAGCTAAGAAATTTGAAGCTGAGTTATTAACTGAAGAGAGAAGATTCCAATTAGATGTTTATACTTAATCACTATTTATTCTAACAACTTTAGGAAAAAAATAAAAGCTCCCACTATTTTCTCGAATCCCTCACACTCCTCCGTGGAAATGCGAAAACCCCTATGTGACTTGGGTTTTTAGTGAGTACTGTAGTCCTACCAATTTGCATGCACCTCACCTAATAGTTATTGGTGACATACTAAACTAATAGATGGACAATCTTTGTCCAATGCTTTTCAAGCAAGATGTAGCAATTCGATCTCTAAGTCATATGGGCTCACCTAACAGTTATTGACCACACTCTTAGTTAAATCAGACCCATCATTCATAAGTAGGTGTGAAGCTGTCATTGAGACCCTCACTTAATAGTTATTGGACCTAACCCCATTCTCATCCTGGAGCAACTCTTTGCTAATAGAGTGGTTGAGTCTTTCCGGTGCAACTGAACTACTGTGACCAGCCGAGAACAATCACCAATAAGACCCCCGTACATTTACAATGGTGAAAGATCGCTAAACTTAATATATGTGAAAAGATTTGATTTAAGTCTCTTCTACATAGTCACAATACATCTCATGTAAATGACTAATTTGGTTCAGGTCAACGCATTTCATATCTGACTAACCTGTTTTAGGTCAGCATATCTTATTCTGATTAACCTGATTTAGTTCAGCACATCTCATGTCTGATTAATCTAGTTTAGATCAACACAATCTCATATCTGACCAACCTAGTTAGCATAGGTGAATACGAATAACTAAGCAACCTTATCCAAAACTTAATCGATTAGGTTGGCCAGATAAGTGAGATCGATGGGAGGGTAGCCGATGCTTGCTTTGGATACTATTGAAATGGTTAGATAAGCATGCTTCCAATTAGAAACCACTGATCGAGATTTATCTTAGACATCAATTGGTCAAATAGAATTGAATGAGTTAGCCTAGCTATTCGAACTCGATCCACTGAGTCAAATTAGATCTTGAGTCAATCAATTCACATCAAAATATGAATCGATGCGATCAATTATAACTAAACTCGATATTGAGCTCTTTTGATCTAATCTTAATCAACTATTGATTAGGTTTAATCAACTGCTCAAAATCAACAAGAATTCTAACCTGATCTAATCAAAAATTCTAATTATAATTCAATCACTAGACCCAATTGTTCAACCTATACCCTTATGCACCACCTAAAATTCATATTCTAAAAATATTTTTAGATTAGGTTTAAGTGTTAGGATTTTTAAGGTGCTCGTGCATGTAGATTTTAAATTTTTTTTAAAATCAAAATATAGCAGAATAATAGATTAAAATCCTTTTAATCAATAACATGTATTCATTATATGAAGGTACCTAAGGATCTAGTTTATTTGTAGATAAATAGTATGATCTGATTTTTAATCTGAAAAATAAACATGTAATTAGATTGCATACCTATTTTGCTTTTCCATCTTTTAATCTACATTTTCACCATAAGCTAATCTTCACCTGCAAAGCGATGATTTCAAATGTCTTTTGAAGGTCTATTGAAGTTGCACAAGCATTCGGTCTCCATGGATATCTATATAAGGCCTTGATCTGATCAGAAATTTTTAATCTCATCGGGATGCTAGTTTTTTTACAGAGATCGCATCTTGATGATTGAAAAAGACTCTTCTTTTCTCTCAAGATACTCTTAAAGAAGAAGAAGAATAGGAGGATAGAGATCTCTACGCTAGAGATCTAGAGAAGAACTCTTTCTTCTTTTTTCATCCACGCTTGAGAGAAATCTTTTCTCTTCCTCAAAAATTTTGGATTCAAAAAGGAACTCTTCCTTCTTTCTTTTCGTGCCATAGAAGAAAACTCTTTTTCTTCTTTTGCTCGCATGCCTCCAAAGAGAAACTTTTCCTCTCCCTTTTCCATGCACAAGAAGGAGGACACCTCTTCCTTTTCTTCAGCCCAAGAGGAAGACTTTCTTCCTCTTATTTTTTTTTCTCACACCATAGAAGAAAACTGCCTATTCTGATTTTTTTCATGTAATAACCAGCAGCAACCTACATTAAAAAGCCCCTTTAAATAGGCATGCATAAGGGCTTGAAATAAATATTAGTTAGGAGTCTTGGGGGCATCCAACTCTTGGACGCCTCCCTTCTTTTAGGCGTGTAAGGATTCCTACCTTGTGTAGGAGTTTGGGGAGGCCACATATTAGTGTGAACTTCTTCATGTTAAAAAAAGGAGTGCGTGCATATTAGCGTGGAGTTTGGCATAAATTCAAAGTAAGTGGCGTGGAGATGGGGTGGACTGCCAAGAAAGAAATGAGTCATAGTCTAACTAGGACTTTCTTGATTCTTGGTTTAACTACTAACCAATTCTTAGATCAATCCTAACTAATTTAGAAATTAGTTATAATCAAATAACTAATTAGGTCATAGTTCAATTAGAAATTCAATAAGACCCTGATCTAATTAGAAAATTAGTTTGGTTAAATCCCATCAAATTAGGGATTGATTTTTTGGACATAAGGTTATCTCATAATCAATAGGGCTTGATCCAATCAAACCTAATATCCAATAGGACTTGATCCAATCAAATCCAAATCAAATTAAATTGAATCTAATTTAACTAAATTTGATTTGAACCCCATAGCTCAATCAAATTGAGCCCTATTGCAATCTAATTACAAATTAAATCCTCCAATAATTTACTAATCCTTAGCAAATTGAACATTATAATTTTTATATTAACTTAATCATCAATCAAATTGATAATTAAATTTTATTGTGATTCATAATCATAAATCAACCATCTGATCAGTTAAAAATCTCTTTTATGTGTGATCCTATAGGTTCTATTCTATCTGGTAGTGAAGTATATTATAATTTCTATCATAATATTATTAAAAAATTTTTCAATGGGTTAGAACCATTCTAACTCTATCCATCAAGGATCATCGATCATTAAGATGATGCTCATGGATCCCATAATCCACCAATGATATCTAGTAGTGTATAGTTGCAAAGCAGTAGAATAAAAGTAATGAACCTCTAGGTGCAGTTAACATGTGATATAATCTCTCTATCATGAGTTTCGACTAGACAGAGGTCATGAATAACTCATCAAATCTCATCGTCAGTCACATATAAGATTTATTCGACTCGAGTTCATTTTATGAATACCCATGAAAACCCTTTTCCATCAATCACACTATCTTGACCAAGAACTTCTGAACTCAGTCTTATAAATCACATAGGACTTTCTTTTTGCTAAGATCAATAGATCTCATTTAGATGCATATCCTACTCTTACTGTAAATCAACTATCACCAACATCTACTATAAGAACTCATTGAGGCCATATTTCTGTGTGATCAAACTCCAGCAGTCTCATTGTGAGCAGCCACGGCACCACAGATCAAAAGACTAGTCACACTACTGTAGCATCGAGAAAGTCACTAACAAATGAGCAGACATCCATGTGACTTCTCATGTTGGTCACGCTCAATGCTAGTTATTCTCTAATAACTACCTGCACTCTCACTCTAATTTTTTTCTTTCTTATTTTATCACATAAAATAAATTTTCAACCAATTTTAATGCCAACCTGATAAGATTTGATCCTCTTCCTTATTTGAATCAAATTCAAATAGGAAGCAGAGTCAAAAAGGAAAAGAGAGACCCAAAAAAGAGGGGTGCCAACTATTGGCGCACTTCTTCTTTCACGCATGCATTCACGCACGTCCTCTCTCTTTCTATGTGAAAGAAGAGAGAGAAGTCCAGTAAAAGTGGGCTTAGGCATCTAATCTGATTAGATTTTAGTTTAGATTCGATTCAAATCTGATCGAGCCTGATTCGAATCAAATTCGAAAAGACTATCGATCCTAATCTAATCAGGATTGTAATCCAAGTCCAACTTGGATAATTAAATCCAATTAGTCTTAAATTAAATCAAGTTAAATTTAATTAAATCTAATTCAAATTAATTAAGACTTGATTTATAATTTAATTAAGCTTAATTACATTACTACACTTGCAATTAAGTCTCTTTGTTAACAATTAGCAGTTACTAACTATGTAACCCTTACATAATTAGCAATTTTTTAATTCAAACTATCAATCCACTTAATAATTTGATCATGATCCAAGCTATTGATCAAGTCATACACTTTTTGTGTATGACCTCTCAAGTTTTATTCTATCTAGTAGTGAGAAATACCATGATCTCCATCATAGTATCATCAAAATTTCTTTCAATAGGCTGAAATAATCTAACTCACCCTAACAGGGATCGTTGATCTGAAAATGATCCTAATAAGTTCTCACAATCCACCAGTGATGCCTAGCAATATGTAGTGGCAATCCAATAGAATAAAAAAATAAACTTTTAGATGTAGTTATCGTACGATTGAGTTCTTTTATCGAGAGTCTCAATAAGATGCAGATCATGGAAACTCATCAAATTCTAAGCATCTGTCATATGTAAGATTTAATTAGCTTAAGTACAATTATGAATCTCATGAAAATACTTTTTCATTATCACGCTACTGTGGCCACAAACTTAATGACTCAACCTCTTAGGTCGTATAGAATTACTCCTCAACTACTAGGATCGATAAATCTTCTATAAGTGCACATCTACTCCTACAGCGAACCTACTATAGCCAACGAACACCAAAAGATCTCGAATGACTAAGAATTATGTTTATGTGTTATCAGACTACAATAATCCCACTGTGAGCAGCAAGGCACCACAAGTCAAAAAACTACTCACATAACTACAGCATCGAGATAGTCACTATCGAGTGAGTAGACATTGAAGTGACTTCTTATTCTTGATCATGCTCAGTACCATTATTTTCTAACAACCATCGTATTCTCGCTCCAGTGTCCCCACACTGTAGACTCAAGTTCCATCAACCTAAAAGAAAAATGATCTGTGCATTAATCTTGTCGGAATAATCACCATCCCCGTGACGATCATCGATTGAAAGCAGTTTAGGAATCGATCTATAATGACACATGTCTTAAATTTTTAACTTTTCAGAATATGTGTCATTGACCATTAACTCCTTAGATGATTCTAGAACACATTACTTTAGAATGAAAATAATTATCTATTTTATTAATTTCAAGTACAAAAATATATCCTGAAATTAATACAATGTGTTAGCTAATAATTGACTTTTCAGGTAACACATCTAACACAAACATGCTCAATTTTAAACTCTTTCCTTTGAAATATTGATAGGGTCTAGGATAAAATCCAACAAATCCCAACTAGTCCTTTTGAGCTTATTAGAAGAGGAAACTTGTAGATTAACAACTATCTTTGGTTGTCAAGCAACCTATTTTTCTATCAAATACCTAGGGATTCCACTCCACCACTCAACCCTTCCAACAAATCAGTGGAACTTTCTTATTGGAAAAAATCTCAAAAAAACCCAGCAAATGGAAGAAGAAAATATTAACTTTTGCTGGATGGTTCACTTTGGTGAACTCGATCCTAAGGGTTATACTAGTTTGTTGGATGATGGTTCTAAAAATTCACAACACTATAATATAAAAGATCAATAGGACATGCAGGGACTTTACAGAAGGTGACATTTGAAACAATGAAGAACTATAAAGTGGGGTCAAATACCTAGCCAGTTGGTTAAGCATATGTTGCTCTAAGAAGCTTGGAGGTCTTGGGATAGCAGATCACCAAATCTTAAATAAAATCTTTTGATAAAATGAAGGTTGAAATATCACTCTGAGCATGATAAGAAATGGAAGAAACTAGTGTTCTTGATCTGCTATTCAAGGACACTACCAGCAAAACCATCTCAATGCCTATTTAGCCTTGCCTCTGTAGTCTGGAAGGAGGTTCTAAGAATATACAAAGTCTTCCTCCAAAGTACCATTCTAGTCATAGAAGATGGTAAACAAATACCATTTTGGCAACATGGTTAGCTAGAAGGACAAGCACTTAGTGAAGCTTTCCCTACCCTATTTACCTTTGCAATTAAGCTTGAGTCTAGTGTAGTACACTTTCTCTTGAAAGAGAACTTCATGGAAAAATTAAGAACCCAATGAACTATATTCTCCTTAGAGAACTACAACTTCTAATATCAGTATTGGCTAATATAAATCTCTCAGCAAACAATGATAGAAGACTTTGGAAATGGTCCTCATCTAGCATGTTCTTAGTTAGGCACTATTACCTAATTCTCATAAATGGGTGTGTAACATCCTAAATAGGCCTCATCATTTGGAAACTATCTCTACTGAAAAAGGTAAAAATCTTCTCTTGGTTATGCTACCATAATAAAATTTTAACTACTAGGAACCTGGAGAAGAAAGGATGTCAGGATCAGATTTCTACCTCTTATCTAGAAATCATAAGGAATTTGCCAATCATCTATTTCTAACATATGAATTTTCAAGAAAATTGTGGAATTTATTGTTGAGAGGAATGATAAGGGGTTTGCTATCTATCACCTACCAAGACTTATAGGGGCATTTAGTATGGGGTGATCCACTCAAGATCAAGAGTGATGTCGATGGAGGTAATGAGATTATCATATTTGATTATACCATAGTGATATTAGTGGCAATAATCTTAAATCATGTTCACTTCTTAAATTACTGTTCAATCTAGTGATAGGATATCCATCATTGAGTCAGAAATCCAAGACTATCCTAAGCAATGATCTTGGCATAAAATTTAAGAATAAAAATATCCCTCCATTCGATAAAAAAATGATATATTAATATACCATTAATATATTATATTAATATTATATATTTGATATATTATATTATATTGATATTATATATTATATTTATTATATATATTATTATAATATATTATTAATCATATTATTGCCATATTATGATTCAATGATAATTTTAAATTAAAGTAAAAATATATTATTATACTTTATATCTATATAATAAAAGTATTTATATATTACTTCTATTTGCTATATTTTTCTAATCAAAATAAATATCAATATTAGTAAATGATATATTACAAGTATAAATAAAAATATTAATTCTATAATAATAATTAATATACTTTAATAAAATTAATGATTTATTAAGATAACAAATATATTTTTATTGAATATATTAATTATTAATAAATTAATAAAAAATATTATTATTTTATTATAATATATTTTATATGATTAATAAATATATTTTAATGAAATATATCATGAATTATTTTGATATTATATAGTTAATAATCTTTGATTCTCATATAATACCAAATAGATTACTCATATATATCTGAAGATCTTTAATTATTGGATCATAGCCTATCAAATGTAGTAGTTTTAGATTACTAAAGATCATAAGATTTAGATCATCGGTGATTTTAAATCATTGTGATGATTCAATTTGGCTCACCAAATACTATCATAGAGTTGTTAGAGGTTGGTAGATGCTTCCATGGCACAATCGGAGGTATGGGATTGCTTAATAGCTATCTACTCTTAGAGCATTTGGGTGAAAAGAAATCAAAGGGTGTTCAACTTTGAGGCCATATCCTTCATAGAGGTAGAAAAAATGGTAGCCTTCTTGTATAAAGACTAGATGTCAATGAGGGGTAGTAGAGAATATGAGAGGATTACCTAAGCTTTGAGAAATATCTAATAGTCAAGCACTGAGAATAATATGGTAATCTTACTAGGGAATTGTCAAATAGGAGAGACTCAATAGTCTACCTGAAAGAACACTTATAAGGAATGTGCGGATTTTTGCATACAAAAGCCTGGTGGAAATTTTGGTTATAAATATATACCCATTATAGATGATGGGATGGCTCCATGAAAAACCTTGGAAGTCGTATCAACTACATCTTGATATCTAAGCCCTTGGTTATTACATCCTAAATGTTACGCAAAAAGGAACTAATAGTTTTTGCTATCATGGCTTCAAAGGCTGCTATCCTCTTTAAAGACTCTTGCTACAATTTTATCTATTTTATAAATATCTTATATACATTAATAAACAGAATTGCAAGAATTGTCTCAGTTCATTTTTCATCTCAAGAGGAAAAGTTTTGGTTAAGAAGGATGTGATCAAAAGAAGATGGAGAAGTTATTTTTATAAGCTATTCATTGAAAATCATATAGATGATTTAGGATATCTCACTACTTTCTATTGATGACAGAAATATAAAGTATACTTGTAGAGCTAAAGTATCCGGTATAAAGGAGACAATGGGAAAGATGAAAATAGAAAAAGTTGTTTAGCATTATAATACTGACTTATAAGAATAAAGGTGACATTAAAAATTATTCTAACTATTATGGTAGTACACTCATGAGCCATAAATAAAATTTTGGGAGAGGGTGATTCAACATAGATTATGCTATAACACCAATATATTAGAGAACTAATTTAGTTTTCACCGAAAAGGTTGATGATGGAAGCTAGTTTCTCCTTTGGACATTAATAAAGAAATATAAGAAAAAGAGACAAGATTTCAATGCAATTTTTATTGATTTAGATCGTGCATATGATAGATTTTATAGAGAAGTTTTATAGTATAGAAAAGAAAGGAGTTCCCTTAAGATATATTTATGTAAATATGGACAAGTGCATTGGAATGGTTACTAGTATGAGAATTATTTGTGGTAATATTAATGAGTTTCTAATCACAATAAGTTTACATTGAGGATCTATTCTAAGTTGTTATGCTTTTGCATTAGTCTTAGATGAGCTTATTAGATATATTTGGAATGATATTCCTTGGGATATCCTATTTGTGAATGGTATAGTCTTATTAGATAAAATTGATATCATGGTTAATAGTACATTGGAATCATGGAAGAGTGCATTAAAATCCAAGGATTTTAAATTAAGTAGGGCCAAAATGGAATAAAATGCATACATTTCCAATAAAATTAGAAATAGAGATGAAAGTGGTATGAAAATTGAGGCTCATGAAGTTTAGCGATCATTTTTGGTACATTAGAATGATTGTTCATTAGGAAGAGGAGATTGAAGACAATGTTATCCAGAAAATTAAAGTGGGTTGGATGAAATGGAAAAGTGCAAGAGGGATACTATATATGTGATCAAAAGATGCTTGCTCAATTGTAGAAAAAAATTTAAAAAAGATAGTGATGAAAAAGAGGAGGAAGAGATTTTCTTTTTATTTTTTTATATTTCAAGAGTGCATACAAGGGACCTATAAATATAGATATATATATCCAAATATAGATAAAAAATAATAAGAATATGCTAAGAAATAATATCTCTGGATTCTTAATTAGATATTTTTCTAATTAGGTTTAATCCTTCCAATACTCTCCCTCAAGATGAGGTGAAGATATCTCGAAGCCCCATCTTGTCAATCAATCCAGAAAAAGATGATGAGCTAAGCCCTTTGGTCAGAATATCTGCCACCTGATCAGAAGATCGAGTGTAGGTAATGCAGATCTGGCCCTGATTGATCTTTTTCTTGATAAAATGATGATCAATCTCGATGTGTTTGGACGATCATGCTGTACCGGATTGCTTACAATCTCAATTGCTGCCTTGCTGTCACAATACAATCGAAGAAAAAATTTGTTCAGAAGTTGTAATTCTTGAAGCAGCTTCTGAACCCAAAGAAGTTCACATATGCCTAGAGCCATTGCTCTATATTCAGCTTCTGTCGATGATCTAGCCACCATTGACTGTTTCTTACTTCTCCAGATAACTAAATTACCCCCTATATATATACAATATCCAGAGGTAGATTGCCTATCATCCAGTGATCCAGCCCAATCTGCATCAGTAAATCCCTCTACCTAGAAGGTGTCGTGTCGTGAGAACAACACACTACGACCAGGACATCCTTTCAAGTAGCGTAATACTCTGAAAGCTCTCTCCATGTGCGATTCTCATAGATCATGCATGTACTGACTGATGACACTGACAGCATAGACTATATCAGATCTCGTATGTGAAAGATATATCCACCTCCAACCAACCGCTAGTATCTTTCTCAATCAACAGGAGCTCCACCATCTGTCACTGTCCGATAATTCTGATTTATCGGGGTAGCAGCAGGCTTACACCCCAACATCCCAGTCTTAGAAAGCAAATCTAGAACATACTTTCATTGTGAAAGAAAAATCTCTCTGGATGATCGTCAACTTTTATACCCAGAAAATATCTTAGTAGACCCAGGTCTTTCACCTCAAATGCTTGCTTCAATTTTTCTTTGAGTTGCTTAATCTCATGATAGTCATCTCCTATTATTATAATATCATCAACATAAACCAAGAGTATAGTTTTCTTTCCCTTGAAATGCCTATAGAATAGAGTATCATCTGCATTACTCTGTCTATATCCCATTCCTTTCACAGTCTGACTGAATCGATCAAACCAGATCCAAGGAGATTGTTTAAGGCCATAAAGCGAGCGCTTTAGCTTGCAGGCTTTTTCAGTAGTTGCTCTGGTCTCAAATCTCGGTGGTATCTGCATGTATACTTTCTTCTGAAGATCTCCATGAAAAAATACATTCTTCACATCTAACTGATGTAATTTTCAGCCAAAGTTAGCAGCAGATGATATCAGTATTCGAACAGAGTTTATCTTGACCACTAGAGCAAAGGTTTCATCATAGTCTACCCCATATGTTTGAGTGTAGCCCTTTGCTACTAGTCGAGCTTTATATCTTTCCACTTTGCCTTTTGGAGTCTGCTTTATAGTGTACACCACTTACACCTTACAGGACGCTTCCCAGCTGGCAGGGTGACCAGATCCCACGTCTGATTTTTGGATAAAGCAGTTATCTTTTCTAACATTGCTTCCTTCCACTTAGGTTCTGCCATAGCCTTTTGTCAGGTACTGGGAATACAGATGGAGTCTAATGCAGCTATAAAGCTTTGATAAAATAGAGACACATTCTTATATGAAACATAGTTAGCTATATCGTAATGGTAACGAGTAGGAGAAATAATTGGGTGAGTACCATTCTGTTTTGCAATAGGAATATTAAGATTAAAAATGGAAGGAGTAGCAAAAATAATGTTACCATTAGAGGACTCTAGAGAAGAAGCTTCAAGCGGTGGAGGCACCTGGGTAGTTGGTGAGTGCACACTGGACTCTTCTGGTGGATGAACACTGGACTCTTCTGCTATCCCAATACCAGACTCTCCCTGAACATCATTACTATGATAGTCCCCCTGGGCACTAGAATTTTCAGGCATGCATAGAGAGTCACTCGAAAGAAGTAATTTTGGTGTCCTATTATCAGATGGATGACTTCCATAATAAGCTTTGATTTTTCGAAAAGTAACATCCAAAGTAACAAGCATTCGCCGCTCAGGGGGGTAATAGCACTTGTATCTCTTTTGAGTAGCAGGGTAATAGACAAAGACACACTTTAATGCTCGTGGATCTAGTTTTTCTACTAAGGATCTATGATCTCGAGCAAAACAAACACACCCAAAGACCTTAGGAGTGACCACATAATCAGTAGACCCTTTCAAGCACTGTATGGGGGACTTAAATCTGAGTGTCATTAGGGGCATACGATTGATCAAGTATGCAGCGGTCAAGACAACCTCACCCCACAAAAACTTAGGAACTTGTATGGTAAAGAGTAAGGACCGGGCTACTTTCAATAAGTGCCTATTTTTTCTTTCGGCAACTTCATTTTGAGCAGGAGTATCAACACAAGTGGTCTGATGAAGAATTTCATGAGTATGAAGATATGCACGGAACTCATGATTAATATATTTGGTGCCATTGTTAGAATATAAAATTTTAATTTTGGCACCAAACTGAGTACCCACAAGTTTATGAAACTCCTTAAAGCAGTTTAAAACTTCCATCTTTTTCTTCAATAAATAGACCCAAGTTATCCGATTAAAATAATCAATAAAAGTAACAAACCACCTATGGCCCATGAGAGTAGTAATACTATATGGTCTTCATACATCAGAGTGAATTATAACAAAAGGTTTAGAACTTTTAACTCCAGATATAGGAAACACTCTCCTGGTGTGTTTAGCCAACTCACAATGATCACAAACTAATAGATTTTTGTTGCATTTATTTGATAAAGAAGGAAATAAATGACTAAAAATAGAAAAGAGAATATGACCCAGCCTATGATGATGTAACATAAGTTTTGAAGTGGCACCTTTAGCAGACAATGCATACGCCATCAAAAAAGAGTTTATACTTTTTTCATTAATTGATAGATAATAGAGTTCATTGTACAGCCTACCACCCTCAAATATCTTCCTCATTTTCAGCTCTTGAAATAGACAATGAGAAGGCCAAAAAGTTATAGAGCAATTCAAATCTAGTAACAGAGCTAATAGAGAGTAAATTTATAAGAAATGATGGAACATGCAATACTGATGATAATCGTAAACTAGGAGTACAGTCAATGGATCATTTTCCTGAGATAGAGGTAAAAGATCCATCAGCTATTCGGACCTTGTCCTGATCTGAACATGGTGAATATGAAATAAAACTATTAGATGTCTCTGTCATGTGACTAGATGCTCCTAAGTCTATTACTCAAGAGTTGGATGTTCCATAAGTAAATACATGTGATAACTTATATGGAGTACCTGAGTGTACAAAAAGAGAGGAATCAAAATATCCATCCTGGTGGCTAGACTGTTCTAGAGTAGAGGGTGTGGTGTTAGAAGATGATTCATACTTTTTCATCAATCGTCGGAAGGTCCGGTATTCCTCTGTAGATAAGCTGTGTACAGCACTCTCAGTTTCTTCAAAGAGATTGGCTTGGGCAGATCCATGATCATGATTATGTCCTCCAGTTCTTCCACCACTACGACGACCACCACGGCTCCGACTACCTCACCCAGGTTGATTTGGATGACCATGGAGATCCCAGCAAAATGCCTTAGTGTGCCCAGGCTTTTTGCAATAAAAACATACCTTCTCACCTATCTGCTATGGCTGCACAGTAAGAGCTGATCTTATAGGACTACTAGAGTCGGAGGTCACTCATCGTCATGTCTTCTCGCTCAAAAAAGTAGAGAAGACTTGACCCAAACTAGGTAACATATCTCTGACGAGAAGCTGAACTCTAACAGACTTATATTCCAGATTCAGACCATATAGAAAGTCTTGAACTCGTTCTTTGTCTAAATATTTTTGAAATCCATCAACATCGATAGAGTATTGTAGAACAAAAGTTCTATAATGATCAACCTCAGACCAGAGATGCTTCAACTCAGTGGCATATTCAGTGACAGATAAATTTTTCTGGTGAAGCTGATGCAATTGAGAACGGATCTCAAATGCTTGAGTGGAATTCTGCTTCTGTGAGAACATTTGAGCCACCGTCTCTCAGACTTTCTGTGCAGTCTCCAGCAATTGCACACTTCTGGCCACACTCTGTATCATGATATTGAGAAAAAATGTCAGAACAACAGAGTTCTCCATTCTCCATTAAGCCATATCCTGCTCATTATTAGCAGATTTTCTCTTTATGCCGGTGAGATATCCTTCCAAACCTCATCCTTGTACAAGCAGACGAGTGCTCCTCTCCCATTGCAGATATGTCACTGGGCCATCAAGTTTTACAGCCACTTGAAAAGTATTTAGCGATCCACTATCTCTTGACGAACCACTTGATTGAGTGGCAACTGTAATAAGCCGATCCAGTAGACTTTCAAGATCTTGCATAGTAATTGGATTGGCCATTTTCATAAACAAAGTATGATAATCTCACTGACACACCATCATCGGATACTCTTTAACTACAAGCTTCCAAGCATCTAGCCATAAAATTTTTTCATTTATTTTTTTAATCTTTTTTTATCTTTTTTTATCTTTTTTTTTAAAAGGAAATAAATTAAAGAAAGAAAATATATTAAGGGAAGGAACTTACGTTTCCTTCCTTATGGACCATTCACCCATGAATCACGGGATTGCCGAAGGATCCGAAGGGGGGACACCGAAGGGCTGAGAAAGTGATTGGAGGTAGGAGGCAGCGGTGCTTGTCGGCAGTGGGCCGCAGCATGCCTTGGCTGAATGCGAGAAAGAAGGGGGCCAACAGAGGCAAGAAGGAAGCAGCAACGTCGAGAAAGGAAGAAGGAGGAAGAAGCTGGCCGTGGTAGGTTCCGTGCGGGCGTCGGCATCGGCATCGTGATCGCAGGAGAGGGCGACGGTCGAGGAGAGTGGATGCGAGGAGGGCATCGTGGTTGCTGCCAAACCTGACCACAGTCGGTTCCGTGCGGTCGGTTTCGAGGAGGGCGCCGGTCAGCATTGTGGAGGGGGTGTGGGGAAGGCGAAGGCGGTGGCATCGGAGGGGTTTCGGACTGGTGAAGGCAATAGCGTCGGAGGGGCTTCGGACGGGTGAAGGTGGTGGATTGATGGCAGTGGCGAAGGTGAAGGCAGTGGCGAAGGCGAAGGTAGAGGCAAAGGTGACGTCGGCGTTGGAGGGAAAGGACATGGGTTTTGTATGCAGAGAAGAGAAGAATAAGAGGGAAAGAATAAGACAAAATCCGAGGGAAAGAGACAAATGATCGAAAAAATAGATAAGAGGAAAGAGAAAGGGAAAGAATAAAAAAAAATTATGATCAGAAAAATAGATCAGAACCTGAGGACTCTGATACCATGATGAAAAAGAGGAGGAAGAGATTTTTTTTTTATTTTTTTATATTTCAAGAGTGCATACAAGGGGCCTATAAATACAGATATGTGGACCCAAATATAGACAAAAAATAACAAAAATATATTAAGGAATAATATCCCTGGATTTTTAATTAGATATTTTTCTAATTAGGTTTAATCCTTCCAATAAATAGCTACACAGCTAGCTATGTCTTATAGTCTGAAATATTGGGCAATGAGAAAATAACATATGTATAAAATATATATCGTTAAAATAAGACTATTGAGATGGATGTATGGTAATACAAGAAAAAATTGAATAAAAAATGAAGCCATCCTAAAAAGATAAAGGTAACACCAATTGAAGACCAATCGAGAGAATTATTTAGACAGTTTAAACATGTGCAACATAAGCTAAAGGATGCATTAGCATGAAGGAGTGATTTGATGTATATAAAAAAAAGATAGAGGTAGATCAAAAATCACATGGGATAAAGTAGTAAGGAAAGACTTAATATCTCTATATTTCTCAAAAAGGTTAGACCTAAATTAAATAAAATGGTGAAAAAGAATTTATATAGGCAACCCTAAACTAGTTTGGAATAAAGGTTTAGTTTAGCTAGCTCAGCTGAATAAAGTTTATAATATAACTTTCTTCTCAGTATGTGTTGAATTTGCATTGTTCCACCAAAGCTGGTTTGATATGAGTCACATGTGGGTAAGCATAGTTATCTATGCCTTGGTAACAATAGTTTACTGTAAGTTGTGATGAAATTCTCATGTATTACATCATAGTTGAGCACGTACCATGCACATGCATTTATGGATAGTTATGATTTTCTACCATTATATATTTAAATAAATATTTATAAAGTAAGGCTTTGGGGGTAGAAAAGTGGGGAGTGGAATATATTTTCATAGGAATATCTTTAAGAATAATGTGATATTTTAGCAAAAAGTATTGAAAAATTTTTTATTTATAAATAATATATATTTATGATATTATTTTTATTTATAAATATTTTTTAATTATAAAAGATTATTAATCCAAGAGAGTCACCAAATGTGATGCGGGCTCCTTTCACCACTATGAGTAGGGTTGGGTAGAGAAAAGGTGCAAAATCCACCATATCAGAAAGTCGAATCATAAGCCAAACTTTCAAAGATGATAACTTGATTGTAAGACATTTGATTGAAAGGATCTTTATTTGAAACTTGATATTTTTTTAGATCTATGATCTGGCACCACTCTCTAAGAGAGATCACACTCTTAGAGATTAGGTCCAAATTTCATTGTTTGCATTATGACATGGGCTTGTTTAAACTGAAAGTTTTCTTTTTGGAAAAAACTTTAACTAGATATATTTTCTAATCCAGAAAAAAATTTGGTTAAGCCATAGAAGGTAAAAATAATATAGAAATAAAGATCTACCTTTTACAGTATTTTAGTATTTTTGAGTTTACTTCTACTAATCATGCTTATTTTCAAAAAATAAGTTGTATTGGAACTAATAGAGGAATCTAACTTAAATTATATAAGAGTGGACCTTACTACTATAAATAGAGATGATATATCATGGTTTTATATTGATCAATAAAAGGAAAGATGACCTAAACCTAGTTTTACATTGTTTTCACTTTTTTCTAATTTACTTTGAGAGATTCACAAGGTTAAGAAATTTTTTTCTTCTTTCTGATAATATAATTATTTTCTTAAAAATCTTGAATATGTAAGAATTTTAACTATAGAAGAAAAGCAGAAATTTTAAATTCCATAAAATTCTAGAATTTAAAAAATAAAATTTTTGTCATGCATGAGGAAGAGAGGAGCATTGAACTCTCCTTTTAAACAAATTGCTTAATATACAGCTTTAACATGCATGCTCTCATATATGTCATTTTTCCCTATAAAGATTCTATCCTTGAGCAGAATAAATTTATCTATCTCAAACACTAATTTGAATATAGACTAATTTAGAAGTCCACTAGATGCAAGATTTTTTTTTCTAACTTTTGACACATAACACATCATTAAAAGTAAGTATTTTTCAAGAAGTGAATTCAAGTCACAGAGTTCCTTTCCTTTTACTTGTGTAATGGATAAGTTTTTCATATAGAGAACACTTCCATCTTTTACAAGTTCATACTTCTTGAATAGGCTCTCATCCTTGAACATATTTTTGGTTGTAACAAAATCAATCTACAATGCCTTATTATCTTCAAAAATATTAATTTCTGATATCATTGCAACAAATTAATTTTTCTTTACATGTGATGCATCATTTTCTTTTGAGAAGATGGCATTATACTTTGCGGGGTCTATGGTTTTGACAATAAAAGCATGCACCTTTCTTCATCCTTTGCTTGCAAGAAATGATGGATTGATTATCTCTACTCTTTATATGTTTGCTTAACTGATCATTCTCTACCACAGACTTTGAAAATATGGAGCAAATTATTCCTTGTTTTCATTTTGTTTATAATATTCTTCTTCAATATAGAGATGGTTAGTCAAGTCCTTGAGAGATATATCCTCTTTCTTATATTTTATACTTCTTTTAAAATCTTTCCATGATGGAAGAAGTTTGTCAATAATAGTGGTCACTATTATAGATTTATCCATATGCATATTATGCAATTTATAATTATTAAAACATGCTCTATTTCATGTTGATGATAGATCTCTTATAGAACAGTTGCATGAAATAGAGCATTTTTTTTTCTACCAAAAAAAACATGCTCTATTTCATTAATTATTCTATAAGAGATCTATCATCAACAATCTTACAATTATTAAATATACGAACAAGAAACTTCCTACTGATTGCCTCCTCTAACATTTATTTTCCCTCAAATTTCTCTCATAACTCTTTTGCGGTATCTATATTCTGATAGGTGTCAAAAAGCATATTTGATATTTCTTCGAAATATGTCCTTTACATATGCAATCATCATTATTCCATTTCTATCTAATGCAAGATTGTGCTATGATTTCATTCTCGCTCTCTTTTGACCTTTACAAAATATATTCTCGCTCTCTTTGATGATATAGACAATTTTGAGAATTATAAGGAGAAAGTGCATCTTTTTTGCTCATCTTAAAGAATTTCCTTCATCAAAGTTTTCCAATTCGATAAAGTCTATATCTATCTCTTTAAGTGTTGCAAATGCCATATTTTATAAAATGAACTAAAGTCTAAAGATTGTTGGAGCAAATGGGAGGAAAATTGAAAACTTTCTTAAGAAAAGGTTTTGAAAATCTCCTTAAGGAAAGGCTTCAAGGCGTATGCAGCATTACCGCTTTTCTTAAGACTTTATTTGCCCCCAGCAATCAGGTATGCAAAGGGAATGTGTGATGAGCTTTTAGGATACAATGAAATCTAATGTCTGATCATCTTTTACACTAACAAATCAAACTAGTGAGCATTCACTAGTTTCTACAGAATTATCAAGCTGATCCTTTTCATTGTATTAGAATTGCTTTTCCAATGCAAAAATATGAGTTTGTCCATCTTTCATAATTCCCCTCACAAAGATGCATTAAAAATACATAGCACCGTTAAGAAAAGAAGTCAGGTGACCAACCACTGCAACAATCCTTTGTTTTTCTTTTAAGCAAATTAAAATTTTATTCTCTTTATTTTGAAAATATGTAACAAAGTTGAACTTATAATGATAGTTGCAATTACCAGAATATAATTACAGAACCATTAGTTGTTTGACCATTTTCATAGAAATTATCAATTTTTGTTACACTTTATTAATATGCAAGTATAGCGATCATTATGATCGCTGCAAAATTATGCCCGTTTGTAAACTGATGCAAAAGATTACTTTGAGGCTATTCATTTCTTGTAACACCAATTTTGATGTCTTTAACTATTTTACTAGCAACGGGTGCATCTCTCTCTCTCTCTCTCTGACACGCACACACACACTCGCACAGTAACCATGTCTTAAATCACTATATGCTATAATATTAACTGATCCAAAAACAATCGACAACGGTCGGTTGACCATACCAATTACAGGAAAACTTTCAAATGCCATGCATGTAATGTCAACAAATAGATTATTTCTTAGCAAGCTCTCCGGCCCAGAAAAACTCCACTCAACCTTCTCAATTTTTTCTTATTTTAGAAAAAGTAATATGTCATGTAGGCATAGCCTCAGCATAATGGAGTGGGCTCCACGCTCATCAAATGTAAAGTTGCAACACAGATTCACAAGCATGTCATCTATGGAAAAGCAACAGTATATATAAATGTCTCACATGAACAATCCATACAGTAATGAGCACCAGCTGGGCTACTACAACATAGAGCTCACCAAGGAAGTCGCTCCACATTTCAAAATAAAAATATAACAATAACCCATAGATAGAAGCTGTTAAAAACCATGAATTCAGAACCCCATGCTCGTTTTTAGAACTACACAGAATATAGAGGCCAGGTCTACTAGCACCTAGTAGTAGATTTCTGATACTAATGCTGTAAGAGTATATAGAGCAGCATGACCATAATGATGATGGTAATGATAATGGCAACGACAGGGGCTTACTACAATAATTGTGCACATGAAGAGGTGGTGGGGAGGGGGTGATAACAATGTTTGTCCGCAATAAGGGATTGGATCGAGATGGTCTAGTTGAAAGGCTTAAACCAGTACATAGAAGGAGATAAAGATGTGGACTGTTTGCAGTAGCCGATTGATGAGAGGATTGAGATGGTGGAATTATTGGAGACTAATTATGATGATGGTGGTGGTTGGATGTAGTACGGTGGAGGTGGTGATATATTCAATCGATGGAGGATGATGAGAGTGATAATGAGCACAAAGGTGCCGGAGGCCGAGACTTCTAATAATATGGTGGAGGTGGTGATCTGCAATAATCTGGTGGCGGAGGATAGTGGTGATAATATGGGGAGGCGGAGGAGGTGATGAGTCCTTGCAAGGCGGAGGAGGTGGATGGTGATAATAGTAAGAAAGTGGAGGAGGTGAGTAGTATTTGCATGGTGGTAGAGTAGGTGAGGAGTACTTATAAGGTGGTGGAGAGGGGTATGCGGAAGTGTTAATAGTAGGGAGGTGGAGGAGGCGAGGAGTATTTGTATGGTGGTGGAGGGGAGGCGTACTTGTAAGGTGGAGGAGGTGAGGAGTATTTGTAAGGCGGTGGAGATGGAGAGTGATCATAATAATAAGGATGGTCATAGTAGGGTGGTGGAGGTGGAGACTTGTAATAGTAGGGAGGTGGAGGAGGCGAGTAGTATTTGTATGGCGGCGGAGAATACCATGAGTATTTGTATGCTGGCGGAGGAGGCGATGAGTACTTGTAAGGTGGTGGAGGTGAGTAGTACTTATATGGCGGTGGAGGTGAGGAGTATTTATAAGGCGGTGGAGATGGAGAGTGATCATAATAATACGGATGGTCATAGTAGGGCGGTGGAGGTGGCGAGTAGTATTTGTATGGTGGCGGAGGCGATGAGTACTTATAAGGTGGTGGAGGAGGCGATGAGTATTTGTAAGGTGGTGGAGGAGGCGATGAGTACTTGTAAGGTGGTGGAGGTGGTGAGGAGTATTTGTAAGGTGGTGAATAGTAGTAGTATGGAGGTGAGGGAGATGGTGGTGGAGGAGATTTGGGTTCGTCGAATGCATCTGTCATAACGCTGCAGGCTATGACACAAAGCAACACCGCGAGCGTAAGCCTTGCCTTCTCTAGACCCGCCATCCGTATCTATTCAAAAGCGAAGCAAATCTTCAAGTCTCTGAAGGATGGGCTGCGAGTCATCTAATGCACAGTCCTGTCCCTTTTATAACCAATCCTTGATGATTGACGAGGTTATTTAAATGCATAGTATTGTCATATCAACGACCTGGTAATATCTGTTATGAGGTTTACTTAAAACTTTTATATATGAAGCTTAAGTTTTTATTAATTCTGGCTAATATAATAAACAATATATAGCCAAATAAATGTTAGTTAAAGATGACGCACGTTACCCAGAGAGTCGTTCCCATAATTTGAATGGTTCTATTCTGCGTCACCCAGCTCAGTATCTCTCAGTATATTGCACATGCCGTTCACATGATTGAAATAAAACGAAAGAGTCCACGAAAATGGAAATAGATGAAGCCGGAGAAATAAGAACATCTGGACGAACATGACCGGTATAAAAATCAAAACAAGAATAGTTAATTGTGAGAACGTGATTAGGGGAGAAAGGGGAAAAAAGAAACAAGAAAGAAATGTTGAGTTCAATCAGAAAAACTACTTGAAAAGCAAAATTTCCCATCACAGGTCGAGCTTGCCACCAATATGTAATCTGTTTTTGTAAAAAATAAAAATCAAGTTGCAGAAAGCTTCTCTTATGGTAGGATCCATGCATGACCGATCACCCACACCCTTATCTAGTAGTCTTGACATCAAAAAGTAGATTTTTGGGCTTCCGTGCCTGTTGTTAATTTTCATGCTAAATTATTATGTATGCTATATGCACTTCTTATTTATGCTAGAAGAACCCTTCTATATTCATGCTAAATTATTCAAAAAAAAAAAAGAAAGTTATATGGATAGTCCTTCTATTCAAAGTCTGGCTCCTTTATAAATCAAATGCATTGCACCTGCTAAATCCTAGTAAAACTACAACAGCAATGATAGAATGGACAGAGATGACAAGAGTTCTGCTAACATATCCCCATCCTTAATTTCCTCAAACAATCTCATTTTTGGAGACAATCAATACGAAAAGGCAGGTCAGACCATCTGTTTCAGCTGGGGTTAGTTGTGAAGTGTACCATCCTTGAGGTATGCAGTCAGAACTTCATGCCGATACCTTATTCAGAGCATGGAAGTAAGCTTAGAAAAAGAGAGATGAGAGAATATCCAAATAAAGATCAGCATGTTTTTGGTGGGAAAAAGATCAGCATGTTTGTAGATTTGAATCAGTAAATGTTCAGACATTTGTGAGAGTTTGAATTATTCAGCTGAATGATTAACTACAGATAATTGATATGTAGGAGTGACGTCATTTTAGTTTGTTTACACTCATATACTACTATTGTACGCAATGCGAGATGACAGACTGGTATCCTTAAGACCTGCTCGTCCTTATTTAGATGATACTGCACCGGATGAGCATTTGATTTCTTGTTTGTTTTACGGAGTCAGCCATCCTTTAGAACTAGCTGTCAATTCTCTGATTTTTGAAAGGTTCTCCGTAAACCTATATTAATCATCAATTAAATGCCACAACTTGTCAGAGTTTAGCTGCATCTGAAACGGGTTAAGTTTTACACATGCCCACAATCATTTGAAACGGTCTCTTTTTCATCCATGTGGTCTTATGACATCATATTTTTTTAATTATTATTCGATGACAGAGAAGTAGATCATATAAAATTTTAGGAGTTGGAGTTAGAAGTGGCCAAATGATCCTGAACAAGTCCATGTCGAGTACTATTGGCTACCTTCTATCTCGTTTCCATTGTCCTTTTTAAGGGTTATTTGTACCTTTTTTCAAGCAACTAGGAGAGTACAAGAAAGCTTAATTAGACGTCATGTTTCATATGGCCAAGCTGCTCGTGAGGCCGAACGTCCCAAGCTTGCTCCATCTAACAATGCTAGTGCACCCATTCTTGCAGTATTATATATATTTTTTTTTCCATTTTCTTTTTACATTTTAAAGCCCAGTGTAAGATTGCATTCTTGGTTTCCAAGGTTCCTTGACTTCCTTAAAAACTATGCTCATGATGTTGCTTGTTTACAGAATGGGTTGTATCTTTTGCTCCAAAAAAATCAATCACCATCTCTCATATGAATCTAGTGGATCGCATAATGGTCCATTCGAGATCCATGCAAGTAGGTGATTGAAAGATTTTAAAGTGCTTTAGGATCTATGTAGGATGTGAACTAGGATAGTGGTCAAGTTAGATCGGATTAAATACGGGTTAGTTGAATGCAGATCAGATTAAAAATTTATAAATTTGAATAAAATTTATTTATTAAATTGATTAAAAATTTAAATTTATATTTAACTAATTTATTAAATAGATAATTTGATCCGAACCACATAATTTATTTATTGAACAGATTAAATAAATTAAATAGATTAAGTAGATTTTTAATGGTTCAAATAGAGTTAAATAGATTAAATAGAATAGAAATAGGTTTAATAAATTTTAAATAAATTAATTGATTAAATGAATTGATTCATAATCGAATCAGTTGTTAAATGAGTCAAAGATCAAATCTGAATTCAATCTATTTAATAAATAATTTTAAATATATTGATCTATTTGTGACTTAAATTTATTTAGATCAAATTCAAATATACTTAAACTGATAATATAATTCAATGATCCATATCGTAAAAAAAAGATGGATCATATTTTTACGTGAGAGGTAGAACCGGAACATGTTAGTGAAAATAGAGAAATTTTTCTCAAAATTAGGTAACGTGGCCATCGTCGCAGAGTTGTTGGCTTTGTGACATTACGTGCCTTTTAAAAATAATATGACAAATGGGAGAAGGAAGTCAAATATATATATATATATATATATGAAATAAAAAAATAGGGACTTGAGAACAAGTCCAAGGACTACAAACCTACCTTCTCCCTTAAATACACCAACTGTACGTTTCTTTTTTTCTTTTTCTTCCGTAAGAACTGTACGTACGTTTCTTTAAAGGTCCTACTACGTTATCTTTAGATGTACGTTAGGTATGGACAATGACAATGCACAAATGGAAAAATGCATGAACAGATGGCCTTTCAACCTCTTTCACCTCAATTATACATATTAATTTCAAATCTTAATGAATAGATATTAGTTCAGTATAAATGGCTTGACTTTCATGCTGCATTTGGCAAGATCCATCTAGGCTGGCCCAACTTGCGGTTGGGCTTTAGATCTAGCCCAAAAAATTTAGATTGTGCTTGGGCTTAGAATTTTAAGGGTGATCTACTTTCAAGAGGTAATTTTTTGTACAGCACCTCCGGTATAATAAATCCAATATGGAGAGCACTAAATACTGTGATTGGACCGCGTGGTGTCTATGTAGAAGGCGGGATGGGGCCTCATTCCATATCAAGAAAATAGAGTCGTTCGTCCCTCCGATCGTGACATTCATTAAATGCCCGATACAGTACGCTTTTTCAAATTTTTCTGAATGAAAATACCCTTTTTCTCCATCGGGAGTAATTTTTTTGGCTTTTCATACTCTCTCGCTTTATCATTGCAAATGCTGCCACTCTTTCTCCACCATCGGAGCCCTCTCCTTCCTTTTTGAGCTCCGAGACGTCCCAGGTCGATCCTGCTTCTTTTATTTCACGTGATAGAAGATTTTGGACATCATTTTTTTTTCAAAACTGCTCGACAGCAGCATGTCGGGCTAGTCAGAAAGTAAACACACCATTGCTACCCTCTTTTTTTTTTAAAATAGTTAATGTATCACAGCTTCTTCATGGATAGTTTGATGAAGTTAATGCCTTGGCTAGGTTCCACGTCGACTTCTGCCTTCAGTTTTCACCCCCGATCACCATGGCTAACCTTTTTTTTTCAGTAGTTTATTTATCATAGCATCTCCGTGGATAGTTAGATGAAGTCATTGCCTTGGCTAGGTTCTACGTCGAGTTCTGTCTTTGATTTTGACCTCCAATCATAGCGTCGAAATAGTTTTTGATGGCATCTTTTCAGACAAATATGCCATCACACCCTCTGATTATGATATCTCACAAATCGAGTATGACATCCTAGAGCTAAGGATGATTGTACAGTCGATTGTGGCATCCATCGAGCCAATTATGACTTTTCATAATTCTTCTATGATATCTTAGAGTATCTTTTTTTTTTATAGGAGAACGACATCCCATACTCCTTTCACTTCATGACATCCTAAGTGTAATTATGACTTATTGCAGTCGTAGGATGTTTCATCAATATTTCATGACCGTCGGTGCTATTTCATGATTTTCGATCCTGTTTCAGGACTTCCTCTACTATTTTCTGACTTCCGACACTTTTTTATGAATTCTACCACTGTTTCATGATATTCTGCACTATTTTATGATTTTCTGCATTCATTCATGACTTTCGGTATTATTTCATGACATTTTACTCTATTTCATCACTTTCTTTTTCATTTTATGATATCTAGCACTGTTTCATGACTCTCTGCGTTGTTTTATGACATTCAATATTATTTCATAACTTCTTATTTTACTTTATGACTTTCTCAACTATTTCATGACACCGGCATTATTTCATGAGACTCTATACTATTTTATGACTTCTGGCATCGATTTATCAATTTCTCTACTGTTTCCTGACATCGTGCACTATTTTATGACTTCCTCCATTGTTTTATGACTTTCTCCAATATTTATAACTTTCTGCACTGTTTTATCACTTTTCATTCTGTATTATAACTTTCTGCACTGTTTTATGACTTTCAGCAACGTTTGATGTCTTTCTACATTAATTTTATGACTTTCTCCACTATTTTTTTGATATCCGCTACTGTTTTATGACTTTCATCAATGTTTCATGACTTTTGACACTATTTCATGACTTCCAGCATGATTTTATCAATTCCTCCACTATTTTATCAATTTCGATATTGTTTCATGATATCTGATGCCACTGTTTTATGACTTCCTCCACTAATTTATGACTTTCAATACTGTTTCCTATTTGATTCACTATTTTATGAACTCCATCAATATTTCATGACTTCCGATGCTGTTTCATGACTTCCTATTCTATTTTATAACTTCGTTAACTCTTTCATGACATCCGACAATATCTCTCTACATTGTTTTATGACTTCTGACATTGTTTCAGGACTTTCTATCCTATTTTATGACTTTCTCTATTATTTTATGACATCCTGCACTGTTTTATAACTTCATCTAATACTTATGAATTTCTGCACTGTTTTATCACTTTCTGTACTGTTTTATAACTTTCTATACTATTTTGTGACATCCAGCAATGTTTGATGTCTTCCTACATTATTTTATGACTTCACTATTTTTTAACATGCATTTCATTTGCATTGTGTGACAACTCCCCTTGTGTATATCTTCTTCAGAGCCTGATGCAAATGATAAAGTCGCTGATACTGCTGGAGGTGGTTATCTTGATAATCACCTTCTTGTAATATACCGCACAAAAATTTGGATGATGTTGACCCCCATATTGGAATGGAGTTCGATTCAGCAGTCGAAGTGTATAATTTCTATAATAGTTATGCGAGAAGACTCGATTGTGGAATCACAACTGTGTGTAGTAGGTTAAACAAGAAAAAAAAATTATGTTTCAAGCATCTAGCATGCTGGAGGGAAGAAAAATCGAAAAAAATTTCAATTTCATGAATCCTAAAGACACTGGCAAAATTGACTGCAATGCCTTAATAAAGGTCAGACTTAATTCTATGATTGGTAAGTGAAGATTGGATGATGTTGTTCTAGTGCACAATCATGTGCTCTCAATATCTACCATCGCTTATCTACGATCCCACAGGAAGATCAACACACCTGAAAAGGCTAAGATTTGCAATATACATGTCGTGAATATACCTATAACTTAGATATACTCCATCATTGCAAGAAGAAAAAGTGGTAGAAGATAATTGAAATTCACAGAGAAGGATGCACATAATTTAATTTGTCGAGAATGTCAAAGTCAGCTAAAGAAGGAAGATGCACAGTCAATGATAGTGCATTTTACAGAAATGTAAGCTAAAAATATAAATTTTTCTACACAATGGAGTTGAATGCTAGTGGATAACTTAAGATCATGTTCTGGGGCCATCCAAGGTCAAGAATGATCTGTAATTACTTCGAAGACGTACTAATATTTGACTCCATATATCTCATAAATACATACCAAATGCCATTCTATCTATTTGTTGGAGTTAACCACCATGGACAGTCTACCCTGCTTGGATGTGAGTTGCTATTAGATGAGATGGTCAAGACTTTTAAATGGGTGTTTAAGTCATGGCTAGATGCAAATAAAGGTCGAGGACCCAATGCCATTATCATGGATCAAGATAAGACGATCGAGACCATGGTTAGGGATGTTTTCCTGAATGCACGTTATCGATTTTATCTTCGGCACATTTTGAAGAAGATCCCTGAGAAAATAAGTCACTTATGCACAGCTCATCCCAAATTTATGGTTGAGTTCGACGAGGCCGTATATGACACTGTGACGACATAGGCTTTCGAAGAAAAATGGACAGACTTATGGATAAATATGAAGAATGCAAGGCTGTAGTCTAGTTGCGTGATCTTTACGAATGCTGGGATAAGTGGATTCCAATATACCTTAAGGATACATTCTTTACATGTATATCATATTCCTAATTATAGATTTTAATCTCTAAAAAATTAATATCCTCCATTTTAGTCTCTACGATTGCACCTGTCTTATACTCTATTCGCTCGTTCTGATATCCTTTATAGGAATGTCATCCTCTCAGAGGAGTGAGAGCATTAATCACTTCTTCGATGGGTATGTGAACTCAAAAGCTACTCTAAAGGAATTCATCAATAAGTATGAGGATGCATTAGAGAGAAGATACAAAGCAAAAAACGAGCAGGATAAAAAGTCTCTACAAACTAATACTTTTTTGAAGACATCCTCCCCCTTTAAGAGACAAGCTGCACTCTTATACACCAGGCATATTTTTAAAAAGTTTCAGAATGAGGTCCTTAAGATGGCTGCATTGAATGCTAATTAGTTGAAGAAGATGACAACTATGCTGAATACTTCATTAAGTCATTTGAGAGACTTGAAGTTAATAAAAATAAGAAGTAGATTGTCAAAAACTATATTATTTCATGCGTCAATGAGTTGGATCAAGTCAACTGTGAGTGGCAATCATTTCAGTTTAGGGGATACTTGTGCAGACATGTCTTATTGATCCTACATCAAAGGGAAGTATTCTGTATTTCTGATAAGTACTTTCTAAGGAGATGGTGCAAAGACATGAAATATCGATTCGATAATTTCGATTATGATACTCAATTCTGTGATAAGAGCACCAAAAAGTCTAGGTAAGTCATCCTATCTTTCAATTACGAGATACTGTCCATATAAAATTGATTGTATTCTTGCAGGTATGTTGTCATAAGTCGTCGGTTGATGAAGCTTGTGGGAGATTCAGCGATGTCCGAAGATACATTTAACTTAATGATGGCTGATCTAACTCTATTATTCAAAAGGGCAATGGACACTAATTATTCGGCGTAGGGAACTATAGATCATCATATTAAAGATCATGAGAATATCGCCATAAAGGGGTGATCAAGAGAGAAGAGACTAAAGAGAGGAGTCAAGAAGAAGTCAAAGAAAACAAAGAGAGGCGTGAAAGAGACATCCACTGATCCATTTGCTGAAGGACAAGATAAAAGGCCTGCTGAAGTACAAAGCACTACTCCCCCTGCAGTAACGGACTAGTCTAGCAATTTGGTGCTTCCCACCCACCATCTTCTGATCCAAATTTGGATGAGTTTGATGCCTATATGTGTAGCCAACTAACACAGAAGAACGAGTAAAATTAAATTATTTTTGGATGTAGATCTTTTTATTCAACTTGTGCTTCATGATTTGCTATACCATTTCATTACTTTTTTCACCGTTTCATGACTTTCTACATTGTTTAATGACAATATTTAGTATTTCATGATATCTTGCACTGTTTTATGACTTCTGATAATACTTTAGAACTTTTGATGATGTTTCATAAAATCTTGCACTATTTTATGACTTGCCGGCATAGTCTTATGACTTCTTGCTCTATTTTATCAACTTCTCCATTTTTCCATGACATCCAACACTATTTTATGACATCTTGCATTATTTCATGATTTTCTATACTATTTTATGATTTCTGACATTGTCACATGACTTCTACCACTGTTTTATGACTTTCAGCAATATTTCATGATTTTCTTCACTTCCTATAGCACTTCATGACTTCCTATACTATTTGATGACTTCCGACAATCTTTCATGATATCCTGCACTGTTTTATGATATCGTGGACTATTTTATAACTTTCAATACTGCTTCATAACTTTCGAATTGATGGGATGAGCACCAAACAAGGCTATTTGACCAATGTAAACCATTCAAACACCATAATAACAATGATGTTACCAAACACTGAATAAAATAAAATAGTGAATCTGACGAAGCAAAACAAATTAGTGAAGCATTCTAACTTCAGGATCATTTCAGATGACAACTTCAAAATGATAATTTTTTTCATGACATCCACATTCTAAATTCAGGATCATTTCAGATGACAACTTCAAAATGATAAATTTTTTTCTGTAATGTTTCATGACTATCTAGAATATTTCATAATTTTTTGTGCTATTTTAATACTTCCGGCACTATTTTATAACTTCCTGCACTATTTTATAGTTTTCTTCAATTTTTCACGACATACTGCATAGTTTTATGATATCATGCATTGTTTGATGACTTCCTCTAATGTTATATGACTTCTGATATTGCTTCATCACTTTCAGCATTTTTTAATAACTTCCGACAATATTTCATGATTTTCTTCAATATTTCATGACTTTTTGAAGCGTTGCATGACTTCCTACCTTTTTTATGACTTTCTATAATATTTCATGATATCCCGTATTGTTTCATGACTTTCAGCACTTTTTTATAACTTTTTTCATTACTTCAGGATATCTTACATTGCTTTATGACTGTCATGACTTTCGATGCTATTTTATGACTTCCAGCATTGCTTCATAATATCTTACATTATTTTATAACTGGCCGTGACTTCTGGTGCTATTTTATGACTACCTAGAATATTTCATGATATCCAAAAGTCATTTTATGACTTCCAACAATATTTTATGACTTCCTGCATTAGTGAATTCTGGCATCGTGTTATGATATCGTGCCTGTTTTATGACTTTTTATATTATTTTATAATATCTTGCACTAAATACCAACTGACAGCAGGTAATTAAACGTTGCGCACTAAGCTCAATTATAAAAATACATACAAGAATACATTGATGCAGCTAGTTAACACCAATAAATTATGAATATTTGATCAGCTATATCATAAGAGTTTTGAGGAATTACAATTTCGAAATATAAATGTATATGTCATAAAATAAATAATAATTATAATTTTAGAATATCATGAAGTAATTTTTGAAGTTTTTGGATGAGCCCATCCCTTAATATCGAGGCTCCCAGCTCCTCATGATACCGAAAAATATCTTCTTGTGAAATCCCATTGCTCTAGCCTATCCTTTCGAGTGAGATAATCCATATTCTTGAGATAAAACAGACCATAATCTAGAGATCTGGCAGGGTGGGATGGGCAGACATCATCATCTGAAATTTTTCAATTTGTGACTTCCGCATTGTCACAGTAAATGTGCATTATGGCACCAAGAATCTGTTGTCACTTTCTAGCACTGGCTTTGTGCTTGAGATTCCACTTTAGAGAATTCAGATGGATGAACTCCTTCTGCTGCATATCAAGAACTAGCAAGTAGCAGTACACATTCTCGATGTTGATGATGCTGAAAAGAAATCTAAAATTGATCTTTTTTCATCACTAACTGTATCAAAAATTATTTCACCCGTCGAGCCAGCAAGCTCGTGAATAGGTGATGCGGATTTTATGCACATGCCGGCTATCATAATGGGTGCAACAATGCATTTATGATATAGCTCTACTCATTTCTTCCATTTTTTTATTATAAAATTCTGCCCAGCATCAATGACCTGAGAAAAATTTTTTGGTCAGTAAAAAAGATAAAAAAACCATTGAAGAGGTTATGAACAATATAAAAATTTGAATTACTTATATCATCAATGATCATTTTCTCGAACAGCAAATCATAGAGGTGAGACCTTGTAATGCTCCCTCCACAACCATTGATAAAAACAACATCGCTGCAATTTTGCAATTTCACATTCATAAAATAGTGAGGTAGTCATACAACAATATTAGAAATCATAAATAATTACTGGAGGTCATAACACAATGATGAAAGTTATTAAAAAATACTGAAAGTCATAAAATATGGCAGGATGTCATGAAATAAAATACGGCAGCTCACAAAAAAAAATATCGAAAGTCATAAAACATTAAAGAATATCATGAAACATTGAAGGAAGTCATGAAATAGTCTAGGATATCATAACAAAGGTCATGAAACTTTATTGGAAGTCATAAATCAGTGGAGAAAATCATGGAGGAAGTCATGGAATGGAACACGAAGTCATAAACTAATGTCGGATGTCATGAAATAGTCAATGAAGTCATAAAATGCTTATGAAGTCACCCTTTCATCCATGAAATCATTGATGAGGGAATCATCTTCTTTCACTAAAAGCTCTTTACTATGATATTTGTAATCCACAATGATGAATCCCTATGTCATTGGGTCGGCAGGCACAGATTCTTCCTTGACTACTACTACTGTCTTTTTGTTTTAAGCAGGGACAGTCCTGGGCTTCTTCTTTGTAGCTTAACCAGTCAGAAATGATGGATCTTTTGTCAAGTACAAGGCTTTGTGAGTTCTATGTTCCTCTTTAACCCTCTTTTCAAGTGAAAACGTGACTCTCTTCTGCTTGCCCCCATCCTTCTACTCTCTCTTCTTTTTCTTCTCCTCCACCTCCTTCTTATTCTTCTCCTCTTTCTTCTTTCTCTCCTCCTCATCCTCCTTCTTATCTTCGTCCTCTCTCTCTCTCTCTCTCCTTCTATCTTCTTCTTATCCTCCTCTTCCTTCTTCTTCTTCTCCTCATTCTTCTGCCTCTCCTCCTCTTCATTCTTCTTCTTCTCCTCCTCTTCCTCCTTAATCTTCTCTTCATTCTTCTTCCTCTCCTTCTCATCCTTCTTCCTCTCCTCATCTTCTTTTTTCTTCCTCTCCTCCTTTTCCTTCTTCTTCTCCTCGTTCTTCTTCCTCTCCTCCTCTTCCTTCTTCTTCTCCTCCTCCTCTTCCTTCTTATTCTCCTCCTCCTCCTTTTTCTTCCTCTCTTCTGCTTCCTTCTTCTTCTTCTCCACCTCCTTTTTCTTCCTCTCCTCCTCTTTCTTCTTCTTCTCCTCCTCCTCTTCCTTCTTATTCTTCTCATCGTCCTTCTTCCTCTCCTCCTCTTTCTTCCTCTCCTCCTCTTTATGCTTCTTGTTCTCATCTTCCATCATCTTCATCTCCTCCTCCTCCTCCTAATCCTTCTTCTCCTCATCCTTCTTCTTCTCCACCTCCTCTACCTTCTTCTTAGTCTCCTCTTCTTTCATCCTTTTCCTATCCTCCTCCTTATTCTTCTGTTGAAGCTTCTTTTTTTCATATGCTTCCTTCCTTTTCCTTCTATCATCCTCTTCCTTCCTCCTCATCTCCTCCAACAAAATCTTTCTCTTCTTCACTTCCCTCTTCTTCCTATCTCTACAAATTTAATAAGTGCTTCCCCATGCACTTCCTTCTCTTCTGATTCTTCCTCCTCCATGCATCTTCTCCTTCATCCGATATGTATACTGTGCTTGATTTTCTTTTCAAGCAAAGCTTCAAGAAGCTTCTCCTGAATGAGAAACCTTTTCTTAAGCTCCTTAACCTCTTTTCTTAATTGTACATATCCTGTGCAATAAAATGGAATGGTTGAACCTTCCAGGGATATCTTTTTAGTAGGATGAAGGAGCCAGTGCTCTTGTGGCATTGGTGTAATATAATCTAAAATCTGATAACAAGCAGCACACAAGAAATAATAAATTATATAACTATTTTATGAAATTTTGAAAGCATATTATAACATCTTGTGAAAGCGATATGACTTCCTGTAATCACCATTGCTCCCCCTTACCTCCTCGGGTTGGATTGTGTTGAAAAAGTTGTCATGGATCCTCTTTCTACATGAATGCCACCGATGTAGCCTTGGTAATGCTGAGGCATCTGCTAGGACTCAGAGGTTGGTATGCTCGAGGAACTATATCTGCAGATAAAAAAATAATCAAAATACATAATGAATGATAAATAATAAATGTATAATATGATGATTCTATTTTTTAGACTATCATTACCATTAGGACAACAGAACAGCCAAAGAGGTAAGGCTGTCTTCAACCCATGTCAACCCTTTTTGTCTAGCGTGGCTCCTCTGACTTCAGACATTCAACAATCTCTGGGAGTGCTTGGAGGGTGAAGGTCTTGATGGCATCAGACCAGGCAAAAGCTTCCAACTGCGAAAGGTCATCCAGGTAGGCGATAAGGAATCTTGGACACATGCGTTTGGCCTTAGAAATAAGAACATCACAAATATATAGGCTATCCAAAGCCTCACAGTGTCCTCGATATCCTCCTCTTCAGAATCCTTCAAAAGATCAATATACGTCTCAATCCCTTTATGCTGGAGATCCATATTGGTCCCGAATCTATCAAAAGGCCTCCCCTTCAAAATTTTGGAGGCTGCAACCTTCTTTCTATGAAAGGAAAGGTCGATAATAAGTGCCACTTCTTTCGTACTAAAATTAATTATCTTTTCTAAAAAATAAAATATATCACCGCCCTCATAACATTTTATAATATCAGCAAGGAGTGCCCCATCAACTACAAATGGCTTCATGTCGATGAGGTTTGCAAATGGGATCTACCTAATAAGATCTACATGAGTAGCAGAAAACCCCATTTTTTGGACATTGTGCACATATATTGGGGGTTTGCATGTGTTTTTAAAGATTTGAGGGTGCCTGCCTCTCAGAATAGTGGGGACCCCTAAAAATTTTACTGCAATAAAAATAATGAAATATGAAGTCATAGATGGTTAATAGAAGGGATAAAAGTAAGCAGATCTGTTTCCTTCCTAGCTCAGACTTAACCCTCCTATTTCACTAGAAGAAGAATGGGCATCCTGACTTCCGTAAAGAACCATTGGATTGCTTTCTTCCTCCATCTGCTGCTTGCCTTGGCCTTCTTGTCTTGGATGCCTCCTGATCATATACTTTTTAGTTGACATCAAATAGAAAAGGAAAAACAATGGCACGGGAGAGGGATTGCTAGGAAGGGAGCGAAGGGAGAGCAAACGATGAAGTGATTTGCGGGGAGATGAAATGGGGTTTTCGATTTCTTCTGCTTCCTTTTTTTACTGTCTCAAGGCAAAATTATCATCTCAACCCCATTGAAAAGATGGTTATTAGTGGTCTGATCGATGCCTGAGGCAGTTGAGTTAATTGGTTTGAATCGTCTCGATGCATTGGTGAAAAAAATATTACAAGACATAAAAAATAGTATTAAGTCATAAAATATTAGTGGAAGTCATAAAATAGTGCCAGAAGTCATACAAATTTGCCAAAACTCATACAAATTTGTCGAAAGCCATCAAACATTGGTGGAAGTCATCAAACAGCATCAGAAGTAATGAAGAAGTCATAAAATATTTTTGAAAGATATTAAACAGCATTGGAAGTCATCAAATATTTTTGAAAGTCATCAAACAACATTGGAAGCAATGGAGGAAGTCACAAAACAGTGTCAGAAGTCATAAAATAGAGCTAAAAGACATAAAAAAATTGGAGAAAGTCAATTAAAATATTCGAAAGTCATAAAATAGTGAATGATGTCATAGAATATTTTCGAGAGATATTAAACTGCACGAGAAGTCATAAAATATTTTTGGAAGTCATCAAACATCAGAGGTCACAAAACAGTGTTGGAAGAGATAAAAAATTGGCGGAAGTCATAAAAATAGTATAAACATATTTTTCGGCTTCTAGCACTATTTTTTGACTTCCAAAATTATTTTACTAATTCTGACAATGTTTCATGACTACCTAGAATGGTCATGATTTTCGGGCTGTTTTATGATTTTTGATGATGTTTTATGACTTTCGATACATTTCATGACTTTTGATACTATTTCATAACCTCTAGCATTATTTCATGAACCCACGCATCTTTATTATGACTTCTGGAATCATTTTATGACATCCTATACTATTTTATGACTTCCGACAGTACTTCAAGACATCCAATATTGCTTTATGACATCTTACACTATTTCATGATTTTTTATTCTATTTTATGACTTTTTATACTATTTTATGACTTTTTGTATTATTTCATGAATTCCGACATTGTTTCATGACATAAAAATTTTCATACACAAAGTAAAAAAATTCAATTCTAAAATAAATATTTTATTTATAATAATTACAGGGAATGGATTGATTGACGATCATACAAACAAAAAGAGAAAGAGAAGTAACATTGGCCATCATACAAACAAACAAAGAGAAAGAGAAACAACAGAGGCCAATCCTACTTCCTGTCTAATTCGACATGGACTTGATTTGGCACGCAACATTAGTTTGACACAGAGTAAATATTTGAACTTCATATTCGCCAGAAGGTCTATGTCTGGTATCAAGCCCCCATATATTTTGAAAATATGAGAAAAACAAACAAAGAGAGGGAAACAACAGAGGTCGACTCTACGCCCCGCCCGATGAAAGTTTCTTTGTTTTTCTTTCGCCAAGGAGAAAATTAAAACTTTGGTGCACCATCACCTTCTCCGCAGTGGAAGTGTCACGCTGGCGACCTTTTCTCCACTCGTGGCAGAGGCCTCAAACTCCCCGACTCCACATTCTCCATCCCTGAAGAGAATATTGAGTAGGAGAAAGATGTGGTATCATGCACTTTCCACAAGCGAGATGATCATTTCTAATACCTCCCAAGCCAAGCTAAAATTTACAAGATGACTCCATTCTTTCGGACGATAAGCGACAGTCCCAACAGAAAAGGTGGGCTTCTCTGCTCATATGAAGAGCTTACAGCAAAAAGAACCGGTCCATCGCACCATAGGACACAAGAAGACTTTTTCCTCCACTTTGACAAGGAGGTGAGGGGCGGTCTCACCCTATCAAAAGAGCCAAATTCAATACCCTGTAACTATCACTATTAACCAGTGACATATGTGGAATGGGGGTTCATCGCGGGCACCACCAAAGCTAACATGCACTTAATTCGGGCATGAGTGGGGCGGCTGTGCGGTTTCACCTCCCCTCTCTCGGTCTTCAAGGCGACGTGCTATCAATATTCATTGTAGGTCAAAATTATGGCATTCATTTTAGGTGAGTAAATCCTCATGAAAATAATTTTTAGGAGATATCGGGTACCATTTCATGACTTTGTTTTATGACTTCCGACATCTGCTTATGACTTTCTATACTTTTTTATCATTTCCTATACTATTTTATAATTTTCTTTACTGTTTTATGACTTCCAGCAATTTTGATATCTTCTTACATTATTTTATGATTTTTAGTAATGCTTCAAGACATCCTATACTGTTTTATAACTTTCTTTACTATTTTATGACTGTACTATTTTATAATTTTCTGTACTGTTTCATGACATCCTATATTATTTTATAACTTCCTTTATTGTTTCTATTATTTCATAACATCTAGCATTTACTGTTTTCTGACTTCATTTATTGTTTTCTGACTTCCAAGGATGTTTCATGACTTTCGAGGATGTTTTACGACTTCCTGCAATATCTTATGACTTTAACATTGTTTGATGATTTTTCGTTCTGTTTTATGACTTCCTGCACAGTTTCAAGACTTCCTGCATTGTTTCATAAATTTTAACATTATTTCATGACATAAATATTTCCATACACAAAGTAAAAAAAATTAATTTCAAAATAAAGATTTATTTATAATAATTATAGAAAATAGATCGTAGCAATTGGCGATCATGCAAACAAAAAGAGAAAGAAAAATAACAGTATGTTAGATGAGTGCCCTAGAAGCCAATTATTGGCTGACACATTTTATAATTTCAGAGCTTAACTTTGTACTTATAATATTTTTATTATTAATAAAGGATATTTTTTTTCAATCATATTTATATGTTCATGATTTATCCTAAAAATTAACAAAAATAATTTTGTATGTTCTCAAGGTATTGAGAATTTAAAACATACATTATTAGTTGTTAATTTCTAAATACTCTCGATCAAAAGATTGTCATGGAGGATAGTGATCAATCCATTTAAGATTGGTGCACGGATCACCACCCTTCTAGATAAATGAGTCTCGAATCTATAGTGTAGGGACACTGGGATGAGAGTGCAGGTGATTGTTAGAGAACAACTTCACTGATCGTGACCAATATGAGAAATTACTTAGATGTCTACTCACTTATCAGTGATTATCTCGATGCTGCAATGGTGTGAGTGGTCCTTTGAACTATGGTATCATCGGCTATTCACAACGAGGCTACTGAGTTTGACTGCACGTTTCTTTGATATCTAGCAATTCGTGTCCTTACTGTGCATGTTGGTTATAGTAGGTTCGATTCACTATTAGAAGTAGGATGCATCTAGATGGAATCTATCGATCTTGCTAGAAAAAAAAAAGTTCTATATGATTTATGAGACTGAGTTCAGAAAGACTTTGATCAAAGTATGAATACTAGAAAAAAAATTTTAAGAGATTCACAAGTAAACTCGAGTCGAGCCAATCTAACATATGACTGATGATAGGGTCTGATGAGTTCTCCATGACCTCCGTTAAGTCGGGACTCATGATAGAAGGACTGAATCATATGATAACTACATCTAGAGATTCATACTTTCATTTTATTGGATTATCACTACATACTGCTAGGTGTCACTGGTAGATTGTGGGACTCATCGGATGTCGTCTTGATGATCAATAACTCTCGAAGGACTGAGTTAGAATTATTCCAATCCATCAAAAGGAGTTTCGATGATATTATGATGGAGATCATAATATATCTCACTACCAGATAGAATGGAACCTATGAGATCACATTTTAAGGAATTTAATCTTAAATTAACCAATTGAACTTGTGAAGTTATAATTGGATTAAGATTTAGTAAAATCTTATTGGGTTTAGAAGAACCATGCTAGTATATAGTTAAACCCAATTCTTCTTCGGACTTAGATTTCTTATTAGATAAGGATTGGATCAAATCCATAGCCTTGAACCTAATCTAGATCCACTTTGATTTGGATTTAGAGAGACACCTATTTGAGGGCTCAAAAGGATTGGATCAAGCCAATGAGTTGGCAAACAAATCACTTTATTTTTTTCCCTTGATATTTTCTTTTTTGGTGTGGATTAATTGGAAAGAGGAGAGGAGAGGAGGCGCATGCCTCCTTTTCATTTTTGGAAAATCTAAGGGGCACACGCCCCTTAGAGTTGGGGAGGGAAAAGAGAGGGGCGTGCCCTCTCTTTGCTTTGGCATGGAAGGAGAAAGAGAGAGGGTCAACGCCCCCTCTCTTGTGCACAAAAAATCTTAAGGAGCACCAAAGGTTGGCACCCCCTCTACCTGCCTTATGGGATGAGGGGCGCCCCCTCATCTTACCTTATAAGATGTGGGCATCCCCTCTACTTGCCATATAGGGTGTGAACCTTTTCGATTGGATCTAATTTTTTTGAAAAAAAAATTAAATTAAAAGGCAAAGAACCTTATGAGATAAAGACTAACATTTTTTTAGCCAGATTGGAGATTGATTTGGAATCAAAAAAATATCTATTTAAGAGATGGTCTCCTAAGGTTTAAAAAAAATTAATTATTAAATTATGAATTCAAATCTAAACCTCCTCCCCATCTCCATGCCATCCTCTCCTTCTCCTCTCTCTTCAACGTCCAAGGGTTGGGCATCCCACCTTCCCACATACCCAAGGTGTTGGGTGATCTCTTCTACATCAAGAAATAGAGAGAAAGGCTGCAGTTCAAGTGTTGATATCATGAACAAAGATCAACGATTAATCAAAGATCCAAAAGACTAAAATTCATCTTAGAGAAGACAGATCAAGAATGAGAAGAAAGGTTCAAGATTGATCTCGATGGATACCTGTAGAGGTCAGACGCATGTGCGGCTTCAGAACCTTCAAATCTACAATTATCGATTGCGACGTATTTCGACCCGCATAAGATATTGATATATGATCTTAATTTTTTTATTTTATTTTTATATTATATACATGACTTAGATCCAGAGTTTAGATAGATATAGATTAGATCTATTGTGTGTGGGATTAAAGGTTTAATCTAAATTTATTTTCATTGCTATTTCAAAATTATTTTGAAATTTATGCATGCTAGTCTATCTATTTTCTAACATAGTGATCATCATACAAACAAACAAAGAGAAAGAGAAACAACAGAGATCAAATGAAAATCATACGAACATACAGGATGTCATAAAAATTAAATCAGAAGTCATTAGATTGTACATGATGTCACATAAAATATGAAAGAATTATGAAGGAATGGAGCTTGAGGGATCATGAAATTATGATTTTTCAATAAGAGATTCGAAGAGTCAATTATAGATGAATCCCGAAGTGATGAAGCATCCCTCATGGATTCTCCAAATGCAATTAAATCTGCAAAAGGGTCTACGAAGGGTCGCAAGCAAGGGGCATAGCTCCCGATAAATTATTTTATATGTGGCAAAATCTGATGATTCATTGGTTGGATCTATGTCATCCATGTTCTCTATAAATAGACTATCCATCCATCAAAAGTTTTTTGTAAAGGATGTTAGAAAAAAATTTATCTTACCCATATTGAGGAATGGAGCCATCAGTGAAGCCCTCCTTTTGTGCAATCAAGGAGGCAGTGAGGAAGAGAATTCGCTCCGAGAGTGGCGAGTCATCTTCCAAAAGAAAAAAGACTCCCTACCCTCCTATTTCTATCCCTTTCTCATAGTTGTCTGAGCCACCACTGGTTGGGTTGCCACTGCCTTTCAAGGCTCCCCTCCTTTCTAACCGGGCCTAACCTTCTGCTAGCAAGATGCTAGTCTATATTTCTGACGACATTAAAACCTCCTGCATCGAGTACAAAGCTTCGGCCGATTTTCAAAAGAAAATCATGGAGGCATCCTTCGCCAGTTTCATCTACGGCTTCAATGACTGCAAGATGCACCTGTGGAGGATGGTCCCAAAGTTGGACCTGAGGCGCCTACTTCTAGAAAACAATGTGAGGAGGTCGGAGAGTTTTCATCAGATGAAGAGAAGTTCTTTATCCTTCTTCTATCCTATTTTTTTTACTATATATTTAGTAAATTATTATATAATGAATAGTTAGTTTTAAGAATTCTTTGATATTTATAATGGTTTGTTCATTGCACGGCCAAGGGCCCCTCCATCGTCAAGTCAACAATTGGGAAGAAATAGGAAAACAAATTTCACAATACCATAATAGCATAATAGGATGATATAACAATGTAGAAGAATGTCATAAATGCTGATTTTGAACTATAATGTCATAAATTTTTACTCGAGATATCAGGAAGTCATAAAATAGTATAATGTCGGAGGTTATAAAATAGCGCCAGAAGTCATAAAACAATATACAAAGTCATGAAATATTACAGGATGTCATAAAATAATATAGGAAGTCATGAAACAGTGTCGAAAGTTATAAAACAGTGCATGATAATAGCTAGAGAAGTTATAAAATAGTGCAGGATGTAATAGTGAGGGAAGTTCGAAAATAATAGTCATATAATAGCGAAGCTAGTTATAAAACGGTGTAGGATGTTCTGAAGTATTATCGAAAGTCATAAAATAGTGTAGGATGTCATCAAACAGTTTCGGAAGTTATAAAAAATGCATGGAGTCATGAAATAATGCTGAAAGTCATAAAACATTATCAAAAATAATAAAACAATACAAAAGTCATGAAACATTTATGGAAGTCATAAAATAGTGTTGGATATCAAAAAATAGTGAAGGAAGTCATAAAATAGAATAGTAATTCATGAAATAATATAGAAAATCATAAAATTATAGATAGTTGAATGCCATAAAACAGAATAGAAAGTCATGAAACAATATCGGAAGTCATGAAACAATACAGGAAGTCATGAAACAGTGCTAAAAGTTATAAAATAGAACATCAAGTCATGAGCAATTGCTGAAGTCATAAAATATTACAGGAAGTTGTAAAATATTGCCAAAAATCATCAAACAGCTTCGAAAGTCATAAAATGGTAAATAAATTTATTAAACAATGTCGAATGTCATGAAATAATAGAAATAGTAGAGAAAGTTACAAAATAATATAGGAGATCATAAACAATGGAGGAAGTCATAAAATAGGATAGAAAGTCCTGAAATAATGTCGGAAGACATAAAACAATATAGAAAGATATTGTCGGATGTCATGAAAGAGTGAAGAAAGTCATAAAACAGAACAGAAAGTCATGAAAGAATACCAAAAGTCATGAAATAGTGTCAGAAGTCATAAAATATTAACGAAGTTCATAAATTAGTGGAGGAAGTCATAAAATAATGGCGTCGATGTCATGAAGCAATATCAAAATTGATAAAATAATGGAGGAATTGATAAAATCATGTCAGAAGCCATGAAACAGTATCAAAAGTCATGAAACATTGACGGAAACTATAAAACAGTGGTGGATGTCAAAAAAATAGTGGAGAAAGTCATAAAACTAATGTACAAAGATATCAAATATTGCTGAAAGTCATAAAACAGCAAGAAAGTCGTAACACAGAATGGAAAATGATAAACAGTGTAGAAAGTCATTAATATTGGAGGAAGTCATAAAATGGTGAAGAAGTTATAAAACCGTACACATTGTCAGAAAATAGTAGAGGAATTGATAAATCAGTGCCGAAAGTCATAAAATAGTACAGTCTCATGAAATAACACTGGATGTCATGAAATAGCAGAGAAAGTCATAAAGTAAAATAGAAAGTCATGAAACAATGCTGAGTGTCATAAAATAATACAAAGAGTCATAAAATAGTACTAGATTTTCTGCATTTATTCACGACTTCTGATATTGTTTCATAACTTTCTGCTTTGTTTCATCACTTTCTTTTCCATAAAATAGTGTAGGATATTTGAAATAGTGGTGGAATTCATAAAGGAGTATTGGGAGTTAGGAAACAATGGAGGAAGTCCTACAATAGCACCAAAAATCATGAAATAGCGTCGACTGTCATGAAACATTGGCGAAACATCCTACGACTGTAGTAAGTCATAATCTACACCCAAAATGTCATGAAGTGAAGGGAGTACGGGATGTCATTCTCTTACCAAAAAAAAGATGTTTTAGGATGTCATAGAAGAACCATGAAAAGTCATAATCGGCTCAGTGGATGCCATAATCCACTATATGACCATCCTTAGCTCTCGGATTCATACTCGATTTGTGGGATGTCATAATCGGGGGCATCATGGCATATTTATCTGAAAAGATGCCATCAAAAATTATTTCGACACTAGGATTGGAGGTCAAAACTGAAGGCAAAACTCGATGTGGAACCTAGCTAAGACAATGACTTGGTCTAACTATCCACGAAGATGCTGTGATAAATAAACTACTAAAAAAAGGGGGGGCCATGGTGACTGAGGGTCAAAATCAAAAGCAGAAGTCGACATGGAACCTAGCCAAGGCATTAACTTCGACTAACCACCCACAGAGATGTTATGATAAATAAACTACTTTAAAAAAAAGGGGGCGACAATGATGTTTTTACTTTTTGATTGGCCCGACATGCTGCCGTCGAGTAATTTTAGGAAAAAGATGTTGCTCAAAAATTTCTATCACATGAAGCAATCGGAACAGGATCGACCTGGGAGGTCCCGGAGCTTAAGAAGGAAGGAGAGCGACTCTGAGGGTGAAGAGAGAGTGGCAGCATTTGAAATGGCAAAGCGAGAGAGCATGAAAAGCCAAAAAATTGCTCTTGATGGAGGAAAAGGGTATTTTCATCTGAAAAAAATTGAAAAAGCAAACTATGATGGGCATTTAATGAACGTCATGATTAAGGGGATGGGTGCCTCCATTTTCTTGGTATGGAATGAGGGCCTGTCCCATCTTCCATGTAGGCACCATGCGGCCCTTTTCAAGCACTCTACCTCATGAATCTCACATCATCCGGTGCACTCTACGTCAGATTTATTACACTGGGGGCGGTGCACAAAGAATTACTACAGGACTGACATCGGATTGGATATTATTATATTCATATCCATACTTGTTTTGTTGGCTGAATATAGATATGGATACTAGTAGGATAAAAAAAATCATATCTATATTATTTTAATTGGATATGGATACAAATTGGATGCTTGCAGTACCAATATAAATATAAATATAAGTTGGATAATTAAATTTTATGATCACAAATTCAAAGTTATTATTAGGTGTTGGTGCAAAAATCTGCCGGCGTCAGAGAAACTGGAGTCGAGGGAGTCGCAGTCGCCGTCGGGACCTGCAAAGAAAGTCTAAACCGGAGTTGGAGGTGCTCCGGCAAGACCCTTCGATGCTTATGTCAGTTCTCTGCCCCAACAAAAATGGAGCGCTCGAACGAAAATTTTTTTTAGCAGAGTTTTGAGATAGGGATTAGAGCTTAAGGAATAACGTATCTGGGGGTCTCCTTTTTATAGGCAGAGGGCGTAACAGATTGACAGCCACATCTGTAGCCGCCTGGTAGTGGGCCGTTCGGGGCCATGAGAAGTTTGTTACGAAGAGTAGTGGAGTGGAGTCATGGCAATCATCGTGGCCTGCCACGTGGAGCCTGTTGTGGAGAGTGGGGTGATGTCCATTGTCGTGACTCGTCAGAGCATGATGGAGCCGCATGGGATCCGTTACAGGAAGTGGAGCAGAGTCGTGGCCATTACTGTGGCCTGCCAGGGAGTCCAGGCCTGTCGGCCAAAGCTCGGTTGGGGTGTTTGGTAGAGAGAGGTAGTTCTCCATCTAAGAGGAGCTCGGATATTGCTGGCGAGCCTCCTACCGTTGGGTGCCTTGGGCGCTAATGCTGCAGGCGAAGGTCATCTGCTATAGAAGCTCGGTCAGGAGCTTTCTGCGGACGAAGTTCGATTTCATGCAGAATTCGGTAGAAGGTCGACCGGCGGTGGATGTCGGATGGTGCTGGAGAGGTTCACCCACTGGAGGGGTCCGGCTGCTGGAGTCCGTGTGTCATAGGAGTTCGTCCAGAATCTGTCCGCTACAGAAGTTCGATCGTAGTCTGGCTCTCATAGAAGTCCGGATGGGGATCATTTGTCGAGGAAGCTCGACCGAAGCCTGCCTGCAGTAGGAGTTCGGGGAAGGAGTCTGGCTCCCGTAGGAGCTCGAATAAAATCCAAAAGGCGGTCAACCGCCATAGAAACTTGGATGGAGTCTGTCCGTTGTGGAGATCTGCTGTTGGGAAAGTTCGACCACTGACGCACCGATGAAGCTCTGGAAGAAATTCGGATTGGAGTCTATCGAATCCTGTTGGAAAAAAAATCTAGAAGAGGTCCGGAGAATGGTTGACCCTTGCAGGAGGTCGGCCGACAGTAGAATCCTGAGAGCACTTGGAGCAGCCTGATAGACGACTGAAGAAGCTTACCATTGGAGAAGCCCGGGAGATACGGTAGGGGTTCGTCCGTCGGGAGAATCCGGTCGACACTTGTGGGAGAAGTTGTGGGAGTTTATCCGTCAGCCGAACTTGAGAATGTTGCGGGAGCTCAACCGCTGGAGAGGTTCGAAAATATGTCGCCCAAGGTCGGACGTCGATAGAGTCCCGAGAGGGACTTCGGCTGGGGGGCTATTTTATACCCAACATCAGTCCCCCTACTTTCGAGTTCGAGTTTCGAATGAAGTATAGAGAAGTTTTTACCGCCGAAGTTGCCCCCTTGAATTCTGCGCACGACCATCCTCAGAAATCCTGACATTTAATGTGCGCGTGCCGGAGTCTTTTTCTAATTGGGACGATCCGAAGAGACTTTTTAAAATTTTTGCTGGAGTGCAGTCCCAAGTGCCACGCATAATGGTCCCGCCGGCAGTCAACCATACACCACGGTGAGTGGGACACATGGCGAGCATTGGCCGGCCTAGGGATATCCACCGCCATGACTGTGCCAGGCCCTGTTGCCTATTTAAACCCCCTCCTTTCCTCCAGGGACTTCATTTCACCTGAGAGTCCAGACGGCGCTTTTCTTCTACTTGAGAGTTCTGCCGCCCATCAGCCCCCTTTTCGACCCTAAGCATTCTTTGCGTCAATCTTCACCATCTCCGCCGACTCCCCGCCTACGTCGGCCCAATCTAGGTTGGTCCCAAAACCTCTCTTGTTATCGCTGTTGTTTCTTCCTCTTCTTGCTTTGTTTGTTCAGCTTCTGAGGGTTTATTCGCAATCTCCCCCGATCTTTCGAGATTTCCTTCTTTCTTTTCCCTTGCTGCAGGCACGGACGTAGGAGTTGCCCGGGCGGTCCTCACCGTCGACGTCCCTTATGACGTCGAGCCTTCAATCCTCCGAGCCCTTTCGAGGAGTTCTTCCATCGGGGCTTCTGCCCCGGAGGTCGGTCTCGAGGGGATGCTACGGATCAAGAGGAGTAGGAGAGGGGAAACAGTGGCCCGCAAGTTCAGCGGCTGCCAAGCTGCCACTGAAGGGCCCCACAGCTTCGAAGGAGACTCGAGGGAGAATTCCTTCAACAACAGAGATTTAATAACGAAACTAGCCGGTGAGTGCGTCTTGCTCGAGATTTCGAAGTAGTTGAACGGGGCGACACCGGTCAAGGGGGTAGAGTTGCCGTCATAAGCTGTGGCGGGTTTCTTAACATCCTCAGGGTCGAGAGATCAGGGGCAGTCGATGCTGACGGTGGAATAGTAGAACTCATTGTGGGGACGGTGGAAGTAGCGCATGCTGACCTCATCGAAGTACCTAGGATGGTAGTTGTCGGAGGGAACACGATGGTGGTGCATGCCTCCAGCGTTACTGCGGCCTCTGAGGTACTTTCGATTCTTCCTGATGCAGGTCGTCGTTGCCGCTGCCATCGCTGCTGCCACCCCTTGAGTTCTATCCCCCCCTTTTCCCCCTAGGGTTAGGGTTTCGGCAATGGGGCAGAACAAGGCGGGGGCGAGAGTCGATGGGTTCATCACACGTACTGAAAAATACTGCTGAGAAAGATGGAACTGGTAGGAGAAGTCAAAAGCTTGAAGCAGTCTCTAATGTATTCTTTTCAGGTCTTCTAGTATTGTTCTTCTTTCCTTGGCCTTTAGGGCTTTGTAACGTATACCTTGTTAAACAAGAATGAAAAGGAGATTTTTGTTACCTTGTCCGCACTTTGCGTCAAATTATCGCCCGCCGAACTTCTTTTATTCATTATTGTTATTACTATATATTTTTCTATCTCGTTCGATGTCGATGTTGTTTGGAGGTTCCCGACCGTCGCCACGTTGGCTTGCTTTTCTTGTCATCTTTCTTCTTTGGCCTTAAGGGCTTTGTAATGCATACTTAGGTAACGACATGAAAAGAAAATTTTTCATTACCTCTTTTACTCGCGTGTTGAATTGTCGTTTGCCGAACTTCTTTCGGCTTTTGTCTTGCTCGATATCGATATCATTCGAAGGTATCCAATCGTCATCACATTGACCTGTCCTTTTTGTTTATGGCCGCAGATTTGTCCGGGGCCACTCGAGTTTAACGCTTCCTTTCGGAGTCCGAGCTCGAGGGTCTGAACTTCTCATCGCCCTAAGGAAGCCGTCTTATCCTTGCCCTGTGTTGAGAGCCCTCTTGAAGATTGGAGATTTTAATAAGAACCCCCATCCTCGCTGAGACGAGGTCTCTGTATCTTTGATGTAATTTATTTTTCATTTGTCGCTGATGTAGTTCGTCGCTTTCCTTTTTAACTCCCCCCCTTTTTCTTTTTCTTTTCTCGGGTGAGGGTTTTCCCTCTACTCTTAGTGGGGTCGCGGGAGCACAGAGGTGCCGTCGAGAAGGTTCCCTTTTTCTTATCTGGTCTTGAATGATCGAATCTTAGTTGGTGTCAGGACGAGATTCTTCTCCTGTTTCTGATGTAGTCGATTTCAGCTCAGGTTAGGATGAGGTTCTCCTTCTGTTCCTAACAGGATCGTGGGGGCACATATGGGCATTGCAGGACCTCTCCCCCCATCCGATCTAAGGGTAACTGGACCTTCGACTTTGCTCATGTTAGGGCGAGGTTCTCCTCTTGTCCCTAACAGGACTGTGGGGGCACATATGGACGTTGCAGGGCCTCTCCCTCCATCCGGTCTAAGGAGAATCAGACCTTTGACTTTGCTTATGTTAGGACGAGGTTCTCCTCCTGTCCCTAACATGGCTATGGGGGCACATGGGGGCGTTGTAGGGCCTCTCCCCCCATCCGGTCTAAAAATAATCGGGTCTTCGACTTTGCTCATGTTATGGCGAGGTTCTCCTCCTGTCCCTAACATGGCTGTGGGGGCACATAAGGGCGTTGTAGGGTCTCTCCCCCCATTCGATCTAAGAATAATCGGGCCTTCGGCCTTGCTCATGTTAGGACGAGGTTCTCCTCCTGTCCCTAACATGGCTGTGGGGGCATATAGGGGCGTTGTAGGGCCTCTCCCCCCATCCGGTCTAAGGAGAACCGGACCTTCGATTGTGTCGAGATGGGGTTCTCCTCCTATTTTCGACATAGTTTGTTTCGATTGTCCTGTCGATATAAGCTCGTGCCAAGAGAGAAGACATGTGGATATAAAATTTTTATTTAAAGTAAAGTTATTGGTAATACATTCGTAAATATTTCGAGCTCCATGGTCGCGGGAGGTCTGCTCCTCCGAGTTCCTTGAGGTAGTAAGTTTTGGGCCAGACTACTTCCTTGACTTCATACGAGCCTTCCCAATTTGGGGCAAGCTTCCCTCGATCCTGAGGTTGCGAGATAAAGGCACGTCGAAGCACTAGGTCTCCTGCTCTAAAGACTTTGTTTTTGACTCGGGAGTTATAATAGCGGGCGACTTTCTGCCTGTAGGCTGCCATCCGAACTTGAGCTACCTTCCGCTTTTCTTCTAACAAGTCGAGGTTGGCTTTGAGACCCTATGAATTGTGATGCTCATTGAATGCCATGACTCGTGCTGACGGGAATTTGAGCTCAATTGGGATAACAGCCTCCGTTCCGAAGGCTAGAGCAAAGGAGGTCTCCCCCTTGGGCAGTCTTTGGGTAGTTCGGTACGCCCACAATACATGATAGAGTTCGTCTGCCCAAGTTTTCTTCACTCTTTCGAGCCTTGTCTTGATTCCTTGCAGCAGAGTTCTGTTGGTCACTTCGGCTTCGTCGTTAGCCTAAGGATGGGCTACCGATATAAAATTGTGGGAGATGCCTAGGTCCTCGCAAAATTTGGCGAACCTTGCTCCCATGAATTGTCGTCCATTATCAGTAATTAGGGTTCTCGACAGGCCGAACCTGCAAACGATTGACTTCCAGATGAAGTCTTGCACTTTAGCTTCTATGATTTTTGCCAACGGTTCAGCTTCAACCCACTTGGTGAAATAGTCAATTGCTACCAGGAGGAACTTTCTTTGCCCCGACGCCATGGAAAAAGGTCCAAGGATATCCATTCCCCATTGCGCAAACGGCCATGGGGCGCTCAAGGGTGTAAGCTCGGAGGCGGGCTGTCTCTGGATGTTGGCATATCTCTGACATCGGTCACACTTTCTGACGTATTCAATGGAGTCATGATACATTGTCGGCCAGTAATACCCTTGGTGGAGCAACTTGTGGGATAAGGATCTAGCCCCCAGATGACTTCCGCAGATTTCTTCGTGCACCTCCCATAAGGCGTTGTCAGCTTCCGAAGGCCGGAGACATTTTCAAAGGGGCAAAGAGTATGACCTCTTGTACAACTTGTCCTCATAAAGGATATATCAGGAGGCTTGATTTCTGAGCTTTCGAGCTTCTTTTGCATGATGAGGGAGAACCCCGTATCTAAGATATGCCACCAGTGGGTCGATCCAACTGGGTTCATGGCCAATTTGCATCACGGGCCACGATTCTTCCGTACTTGAGCACTTCAAAACTTCAAAGAGAACTTCCTTGGGCAGTTCAGCCGAAGCCAGCATGGCCAACTTGGAGAGGAGATTGGCCCTGGTATTTTTCGTTCTTGAAATCTACCTAATGTTGAGCTACTAAAGGCGGGGACGATCTTCTTTACCTTTTCAAGATATTTAGCCATGCTGTCCTCCCGTGCTTCATAGTTTTTGCTGACTTGTCCCACTACCAATTGGGAGTCACTGTAAATTTGGAGTGGATCTACTCCTAACTCTTTAGCGATCCTCAATCCTACGATCAGAGCTTCATATTTCGCTCCATTATTCGTTGCGGGGAACTTGAAGCGCAGCGCGTACTCCGCGACGATCCCCTCCGGACTGATCAAGATCAGGCTCGTGCCTGCGCCCAACATGTTGGCGGATCCATCCACATAGAGGGCCCAAAAGCAATCAGGGGGATCTGTTTCTTCTTCTGAGGAGTTCGGTCGGGACTTCAGGCCGTCAGTTTCACCTTGTTCAGGTTCGACCTCCTCCGGGATAGTGCATTCCGCTATAAAGTCTGCCAATATCTGGGCTTTTACTGTCGGCCTAGGTTGATAGTTGATGTCGAATTCTGTGAGCTCGATCGCTCATTTCGCTATCCTCCCGGAAGCATCTGTCCGGTATAGAATCGCCTTAATCGGCTAGTTGGTGAGCAACGTTATGGTGTGCCCTTGAAAGTAAGGTTGGAGCCTCCAGGCTGTAATCAACAGGGCGCAAGTTAGTTTCTCTAATTTAGTATACCTGATTTCGGTGTCTCTCAACGCGCGACTGATGTAGTAGATCGGCCGTTGAATTTTTATTTCTTCCTTGACAAGAACTGCTACGAGAGCCATAGGGGAGACCATCGGGTACAAGAACAACTCCTCCCCGAGCTCGGGCTTCACCAATAGCAGAGGTGAGTCGAGGTAGTTCTTTAGTTCTTCGAACACATGCTGGCACTCAGTGGTCCAACAGAAGTTCTTCGGCCGCTTGAGGGTTTGGAAGAAGGGTAAGCACCGTTTGACCGACCTTGCAACGAAGCGATTCAGGGCTGCCACCCTCCCTGTAAGGTGCTGAACCTCTTTTATTGACTTCAGGACGGCCATCTCCTAGATGGCATGAATCTTCTCCGGATTGGCTTCAATCCTGCGCTCCGATACCATGAAGTCCAGAAATTTTCCTGAGGTCACTCTGAAAGCACACTTAGTTGGGTTCAGCTTCATCTTATATTTTCGAAGGGCGCCAAAGGTCTCCTCGAGGTCGGCGACGTGGTTCGCTGAAGATTTGCTTTTCACGAGCATGTCGTCCATGTAGACCTCCATGTTGCGGCCGATCTGCTCTTTGAAGATTTTGTTCACCAGCCGCTGATAGGTTGCACCTGCATTTTTGAGGCCGAAAGGCATGATCCTGTAACAGTAAAGGCCACGGTTAGTAATGAAAGCAGTCTTTTCTTCATCTTTTGGTACCATTCTAATTTGATTATAGCCGGAGAATGCATCCATGAAGGTGAGAAGCTCATGGCCCGAGGTTGCATCCACCAGTTGATCAATTCTGGGCAGAGGGTAGCTGTCCTTTGGGCAGGCTTTATTCAACTTTTTAAAGTCCATACACATCCTCCACTTGCCGTTTGCCTTTTTGACGAGGACAACGATGAAAATCCAGTCAGGATAATTGACTTCTCTAATGAATCCGGCCTTCAGGAGTTTATCCACTTCCTCGGCTATCGCCTTTTGCCTTTCCGATGCGTGACCTCAGATTTTTTTTTCATCGGTCGATGCTTTGGATCAATGGCCAGATGATGCTCTATGACCTCTGTGTCAATCCCCGGCATGTCCGCTGGAACTCAAGAGAAAACATCCGCATTCTTTTGTAAGAAATCAATGAGTTGCGTCCGCACCTCTTCCCCCAGGTTGGAGCTGATCTTCACCACATGCTCTTTATTCCCATCATTCAAAGGAATCGAAACAAGATCTTCAATTGGCCGGCCCCTTTCCCCAGCAAGGTCATCGCGGGCGTCCAATCCATCAACCGGATAGAGGTCAGATCGGTCGCTTCTTTGCAAGGCTATGCTGTAGCAGTGTCTCGCCAAGGCTTGATCCCCTTTGACCTCTCTGACCCCCTGGCCCGTAGGAAACTTCAACTTTAAATGGTAAGTCGACACCACAGCTCGGAGGGCATTAAGGCCGGGCCGGCCGAGTATCGCATTATAGGCGGACGGCGCCTTTACCACCAGGAAGTCCACTCGCACCTTGGACTGTCTCGAAAATTGGCCTGCAACCACAATGAGGGTTATCATTCCTTCCACGGGCATGGTATCACCCGTGAACCCTACCAATGGGGAGTTCACCGGCCCTAAGTGATCATCTGGAATGGACATTTGCAAGAATGCATCGTAGAACAAAATGTCGGCCGAACTTCCATTGTCGATAAGAATGCGGCGCACATCGTAATTAGCTATATTTAAAGAAACTACGACTGCATCGTTATGAGGAAATTAAACTCTCTGAGCATCCTCCTCAGTGAAGGTTACAGATTCCTCAATCCTTTGTCCCTGAGATGGTGTTGGTGAAGCCGGCCATAGGTCGATTATCGGGCTGCTCCATGCCGACTGTCGTCGCCGGAGGAGGAGGAGCCTTGGAAACTGGAGATGAGGTCGGGGCTTGCAGAGCTCGCTGAGATCTGGCCGTGGAGGCCGTTGACTGCCTAGTGGATGCCCTTCGGGGAGGCATCAGGCGGAGATCAGACAGGCAATCGGAGGAGGAGATGTCGGAGAAAATGGCCGAAGGCGGTCCCATTGAGCGCTCCTTTAAGAACAAGGGTACTGCGAAGACACGCAATCCTCCTTCTAGCGCCAATCCTGTTGGTGCAAAAATCCACCAGCATCGGAGAAGCTGGAGTCGAGGGAGTCGCGGTCGCCGTCGGGACCTGCAAAGAAAGTCTAAACCGAAGTTGGGGGTGCTTCGGCAAGACCCTCCGACGCTCAAGTCAGTTCTCTACCTCAACAAGAATGGAGCGCTCGAACGAAAATTTTTTTTAGCAGAGTTTTGAGATAGGGATTAGAGCATAAGGAATAACGTATCTGAGGGTCTCCTTTTTATAGGCAGAGGGCATAACAGATTGACAGCGACGTCTGTAGCCGCCTGGTAGTGGGCCGTTCGGGACCATGAGGAGTTTGTTATGGAGAGTAGTGGAGTGGAGTCGTGGCCATCACCGTGGCCTGCCACGTGGAGCCTGTTGTGGAGAGTGGGGTGATGTCCATTAACGTGACTCGTCAGAGCATGATGGAGCCGCGTGGGATCCGTTACAGAAAGTGGAGCAGAGTCATGGCCATTACTGTGGCCTGCCAGGGAGTCCAGGCCTGTCGGCCAAAGCTCGGTTGGGGTGTCTGGTGGAGAGAGGTAGTTCTCCGTCTAAGAGGAGCTCGGATATTGCTGGCGAGCCTCCTACCATTGGGTGCCTTGGGCGCTAATGCTGCAGGCGAAGGTCATCTGCTGTAGAAGCTCGGTCAGGGGCTTTCTGCGGACGAAGTTCGGTTTCATGCAGAATCCGACAGAAGGTCGACCGGCGGTGGATGTCGGATGACATTGGAGAGGTTATCCGCTAGAAGGGTCCGGCTGCTGGAGTCCGTGTGTCATAGGAGTTCGTCCAGAATCTATCCGCTACAGAAGTTCGTTCAGAGTCTGGCTCCCGTAGAAGTTCGGATGGGGATCATTTGTCAAGGAAGCTCGACCGAAGCCTGCCTGCAGTAGGAGTTCGAGGAAGGAGTCCGGCTCCCGTAGGAGCTCGGATGAAATTCGAAAGGTGGTCGACCGCCATAGAAACTTGGATGAAGTCCATCCGTTGTGGAGATCTGCTGTTGGAAAAGTTCGGCCACTGATGCACCGAAGAAGTTTTGGAAGAAATTCGGATTGGAGTCGATCGAATCCTGTTGGAAAAAAAATCTAGAAGAGATTCGGAGAATGGTTGACCCTTGCAGGAGGTCGGCCAACAGTAGAATCCCGAGAGTACTTGGAGCAACCTGATAGACGACTGAAGAAGCTTATCGTTGGAGAAGCCCGAGAGATGCGGCAGGGGTTTGTCCGTCGGGGGAACCCGGTCGACACTTGCGGGAGAAGCTGTGAGAGTTTATCCGTCAGCCGAACTTGGGAATATTGCGGGATCTCAACCACTGGAGAGGTTCGAAAATATGTCGCCCAAGGTCGGACGCCGGCAGAGTCCCGGGAGGGTCGCTCCCGACCTGAACTTCGGCTGGGGGGGTATTTTATACCCAACATTAGGTATTGTTGGAATTCGAGGTTTGGGACATGCATGTGTGTTTCAAAATTTTTATTTTCTAAAGACCACAGTAGAATACAAGATTAAAATATTTTTAATCTGAATAATGCATGCATAAAAACATAAAACCACAAGGATCTAGTTCATGTGCTAAAATTGACATATGTTGAAATTTAGATGGTGATCAAATCACATACCTGTTTCGCAATCCTGTTCTTTGAATCTGGATCTGAAAGAGAAGAGATTTTTTTCTAGCCACACAAGTGTTCGGTCTCTACGGATATCCACTCAAGATCAGCCTGAAACAACCCTCTTCAAGCTGAATTTTTTTTCTAAGAAAGTTCAGCCTACTGAATCTGAACAAAGCCTAGATTGCGATCAACACTTGATCCCTTTCTTTGATCTTCTTCTTCTCTTCTTCTCTTGCCTTTCTCTCTTGCTTTGTGCTACTACCAATCATCAGAAAACCAGCAAATAGTGGATGCCAAACAGCCTCGGGTGTGGAAGAACTTGGGACACCCAAGAGGTGGGGTGGGGCATGTGGGACGCCAAGGGAGAAGAGAGGGAGAGAGGAAGAGCGGGCATGGGGGTCTCCAAAGGTGGGCGTGGGCTGCTGGTTGGATGCTCTAGGGACCTTAGGGGAGGTCCCTTTAAATAGGCAAAAAGATTAAATCCTATTCAATCTTATAATACAAGTCCTACTTGCATTAGGTTTCCTAATAACTTAAGTTAATCAACTTTCAATAGGAATCCTATTAGGTGCCAACTCTTGGAGCTCTTGCATCCATTATTTCACACCCTTTTTTGCACCCAAGGGATGCCTCATATGAGATCCATAAGCCCTCTAATCATGGGACACGCCCAACTTGATCAAATCAAGGTGGCGCCCAAGAATAACTATAAAGAAAATTAATTAGAAACTTGCACCCTTAATTCATTTAATCCAAAACCTTAGACACCCAACAATTAGAGTCTAATGAATCTTATTCATTTAGGTTATTAGCAGGTAATCAAGTTTTAATTATCTTATCAAATAAGAAATCCAAACGGAAAGAAAAAATTAGGTCCAACCATATGCTAGTAAGGTTACCTTAAATCCAATCGAATTTTTCTAAACCCAATTGATACTTCATAAGCTCAATTACTAATTTCAGACCAAATCTCTTTGTTGTGTGACCCCATAAGTTCAATTCTTTCTGGTAGTAAGATATACAATGATCTCTATCAGAATATCATTGAAACTCTTTTTAATGGGTCAGAACAATTTCACTCTAACTCATCAAGGATTATCAATCCAGAACAACCCTAGTGAGCTCTCATAATCCATCAGCAACACCTAGCAGTATGTAGCGGCAACCTAGTAGAACTGAAATGAACCTCTAAGTGTAGTTAATATATGATTCAGTCCCTCTATCGTGAGTCCCGACTAGATGGCAAGTCATGCATAAATCGTCAAACCTCAACATCAGTCATATGATAGATTTAACCAGCTCAAGTCCAATTATGATTTTTATGAAAATTTTTTTCCATCAATCACACTACTGAGGTCACAGATTCTTGGACTTAGCCTCTTAAATCCCATAGGACTATTCCTTTCTACCAAGGTCGATAAATCCAATCTTGATGCGCATCCTACTCCTACAGTGGACAACTGTCATCAATATCTACCATAAGGACTCATTGAGATCTATGTTTATATGTCAATCAAACTCCAGCAGCCGTACTGTGAGTAGCAGTACCATCTCAGATCAAAAGATCAGTCACACAACTACAGCATCGAGATGATCACTAACAATCGAGTAGAAATTCAAGTGATCTCTCATATGGTCATGCTCAGTACTAGTTATTCTCTAACAACTAGCCGCACTCATCATCCAATGTCTCTGCACGGTAGGCTAGAGACTCATCTATCCTGAAGGAAGCGATCTGTGTGTCGGTCTATTTGGATCGATCATCATCCTCATGATGATTCTATGACTGAGAGTATTTAGGATTTAAATACATGTCTCTAAATTTTAACACCTTGAGAATATGTATCGAAAGTTAATTTCATGGACGATTCAAGGACACATCACACTTGAATAAAAAATAAATTTATCTTTTTATCAAATCAATGTATTAAGTATAAAATTGTATCATAGATTAATTATAATATATCAACTATATTGGTTTCTAGGATATGCATCTAACAATCTCCAACTTGGACTAAAGCCAATTGGCCATAAATCTAAAACCCATCTTCACAAGGTGGACTTTCATTTTCAGTTGGCTCAACTGCTTTGTCAGTGGATCTACCACGTTGTCTACAGAGTCTACTCTTCATATCTCGATATATTTTTTTTGAGTTAGTCGCGTATACCACTGCTCTATGTATTTGAACTTCTAGTGAGACTTTGGCTCCTTAACAAGGGCTATGGTACTATTGTCTTTGCAGTACTGTGTCATGACATCTAATGGCATGACATTCAGTTCTACAACTAACATTAGAATCAGAATTCATCTTGCACATCTATAGCATACTCAGCTTCTATTGATCGATTATTCAGAATTCTACCAATATATCGAATAAGAATACATCCTGATATAGACATTCTATCATCAAGATCAGACATGAAGTCTGAATCAGTATACCCCTTGACTCGCAACTCAGAATCTCTTCCAAAAACTAAGAACAAATCTTAAGTCCTTCTTAAGTACTTAAGGATATTCTTCACAGCTATCCAGTGCTCCTCATCTGGATTCGACTGATACCTTCTCATGACACTCACAGCAAGGATAATATCAGATCAAGTACACAGCATGACATACATGAGGCTTCCTATGATCGAGGTATAAAGAATCCTACTCATGCGCTGCACTTCCTCAGATGTGGTCGGACACATCATCTTGGAAAGATTAATTCCATGCCTAAGAGGTAAAAATCCTCTTTTGGAGTTTTTCATGCTGAACCTCTTCAGCACATTCTCTATACACAGTTTTGGTGACAGATCTAGCATCCATTTAGGTCTATCCCTATAGACCTTTATTCCAAGAATATAGGATGCTTTTCCTAAATTTTTTTTTATGGAGAATTTTTTGGACAACCATCTTTTGACCATGGTCAGCATGGGAATATCATTCTCAATGAGGAGAATATCATCTACGTACAATATGAGCAATGTTGTTGCACTCCTACTGACCTTTTGTATATATATGGTTCCTCTTCATTTTTGATGAAATCAAACAATTTGATCACTTCATCAAAATGATGATTCCAACTCTAAAAAGCTTGCTTTAATCCATATATGGACCTTTGCAGCTTGCAGACTCTGTGATCACCATCACCAGATGTGAAACTCATATGTTGCTCCATATAGATATCTTTCTCAAGATATCCATTTAGAAAAGTAGTTTTCATATCCACCTGCCAGATTTCATAATTATAATAAGCTGCAGCAGCAAGAAGAGTGCGGATAGATTTCAGCATGGCTACCTACGAAAAAATTTTCTGATAGTCAATACCCTAACGCTGACTATAACTTTTAGCCACAAACCTAGTTTTATAGGTCTTTACCTTACCATCGACACCTATCTTCTTTTTGTAAATCTATTTATATCCAATGGGTATAATACCCTCAGATAGATCCACTAAGGTCCATACTTAGTTGGAGTGCATCGAGTCAATTTCTGACTTCATTGCATCTAACTATTTCTCAAAATCGATGTCAGACATCGCCTCATCAAAGATATTAGAATCATCACTATGATCTTTATCTCCCATAAAGAATATTTTCTTTACTTCCTCCGTAAGCATACCCATGTACCTTTCAGTAAATCGGGAGATCCTGCTAGATCTACAAGGTGGTTGAGGAACATCAACTACTGGATCATGAATAATGGGTTCCTGAGGATCTATAGTTCTTTGCTCTTCAAAGACCTTCTCTTCAAGCTCAACTAACTTCCCACTGCCACCATCCTGGATAAACTATTTTTCTAAGAATATGGCATTTTGATTCACAATCACATTGTGATCTTGTGAAAAGTAAAAGTAGTATCTGATGGATTCTTTTGGATACCCTATAGAATGAGCTATAATAGATCTATCCTCTAACTTATCCATCATCTGTCTCTTGACATAGGTCGGACATCCCTAAGTCTTAAGATAATCTAGACTCAGTTCTTATCATACCATATCTCATAAGGTATGGTAGGAACAGACTTTGATGAAACCCTATTCAACAGGTGAATGACGGTTAACAAGGTATGTCCCTAAAGATATAAGGGTAGATCAGTGAAGCTCATCATGGACCTGACCATATCCAATAGGGTCATGTTCATCCTTTCGGATACCCTGTTGAGCTGAGGTGTTCTAGGAGGAGTCCATTGAGAGACTATGCCGTTGTCCTTAGCTCAAAAATTTTTGATTAAGGTATTCACCTCCTCGATCAGATCGAAGAACCTTAATGGGTTTGCCAGTTTATTTTTCTACCTCATGTCTGAATTTTTTAAATCTTTCAAAGGCCTCAGACTTGTATTTCATCATATACACATATCTGTAACTAGGCAAATCATCGGTAAAGATAATGAAGTAGTTATAACCATCTCTAGCCTACACATCAAATGGCCCACGCACATCGGTGTGTACCAGAGCAAATAACTCAGTGGCCCTTTTCTCATGTCATACAAAGGGTAACATGGTCATTTTTTCTCGAAGGCAAGATTCGCAAGCTGGATATGACTCTGGGTTAAGAGAGTCAAGGATCTCATCCTTTTCTAGTTTGTTTATTCTATCCTCTCCAATATGGCCTAGTCTATGGTGCCACAAGTACTTCTGATTAATTTCATCCCTGGATCTCTTTTGGCCTACAGCACTCACTATTTGCTCATTTAAGTACACATTCGCATCAATATGTAAGTGATAAAGATTGTCAATTAAAAGACCTCATGCAATCAATTTATGTCATAAATAAATAGAATAAAAATCTTTATTGAAACTAATTTCAAAATCTTTCTATGCTAACACAGACACGAAAATCAAATTCCGACTAGCTACAGGAACATAATAACAGTCCTTTAAATCTAATCTAAAATCAGACGGTAATCGAAGAGGATAAGTACCAATGACCTCTGCAGTAACTTTTACTCTATTGCCGACCCGAAGGATCATGTCACCTTCCCTCAACCTCCTACTTTTTATTGGACCCTACATTGAGGTGCATATATGAGCACTCGAGCCAGAGTCTAATACTCAACTAGAAGTAGAAGAAACTTTAAGGTTAGATTCAATTACGAACATACTTTCAAAATATTTATCATCTTTTTTATCTTTAGGCTCTCTAGGTATGTTGGACAGTTCCTCCTCTAGTGGCCTTCAACATGATAGTGAAAATATTTTTCCTTTGCTTCGGCCTTATTAAGAACTTTCTTCTTTGGCCTATTTTCTTTCTTCTACTTCTTAACAGATTTAACCTTCTTCTTCCCAATAGACTTTTTTTTGGAAGAAGTCCATTCCACAGCGAGAACAGTGCCTCTTGAACTCTTCAAGGTTCCTTCCATAGTGACCAACATGTTGACTAGTTCGGATATAGTACAGTCAAGTTTGTTCTTATAAAAATTTATAATAAAATAACTATATGAACTTGTAAGGGATTGAAGGATCAAATCTATCTGTAATTTCTTTTGCATATCTAGCTCGAGCTTTCCAAGCTCCTCAATGTCCTTGATCACTGTCATACAGTGCTCATGGACAGACTGTCCTTCATGCATCTTCAAATTTAAGAGTCTTTTAGACACCTCAAAGCGTGCTGTTTGGCTCTGCTCACCATACAACTCTTGCTAGTGAGTGATCATAGTCCTAGCAGTGGGCATATGCTCATGCTGGCTTTGCAACTCATTTGACATAGAAGTTAGTATATAGCACTTAATCTGACTGTCTTCATCCATCCACTTTTCATAAGCAATCCTTTGCTCAGCAGTAGGATGGTTTGACAGCACCATGGGTTTTTGATCAAGTACATGGGCTAATTTTTTTAAGGTCAGGACAATCTTGAGATTTTTGAGTCAGTCTTGATAATTTATACCGGTCAAATGATTGGTTTCAAGGATGCAGGCTAGAGGGTTTGAGGCTGACATTGTTTAACTATGAGAGTAGAGATTTAAGTTAAACTTTTATACTTAATGTTATATTTACTTCTAGAGACTTTAAGATATAAATAATGACTCCCACTAATTTATCAGATCCCTCCACTCTCCGAGAAGAAAATAAAAACTCTAACGCGACAAAAGATTCCTAGTGGATGCTGTGGTCCCACTGATATTATATACCTCACCTAGTAGTTATTGGTAACATGCACATCGTAGATGCGTAGGCAACTCTTTGCCCAGATGCTTCTCTAAGCATGTTGTAGTGACTTGGTCTCTAAATCATGTGGACTCACCTAACAGTTATTGTCCACACTTTTTAGTTAAGCCTGACCCATCGTTCACAAGCAAGTGCAAGACCGTCATTGGATCCCTCACCTAACAGTTATTAGGTCCAACCCCATCCTTATCCTGGAGTAACTCTTTGCTAATAGAGTGGTTACGTATTTTCGATACAACTGAACCACTGTGACCAACCGAGAACAATCAATACCGATAGCACGCCCGCACATCTACAATAGTGGAAGACCTATGGATTTAATATTTATGAAAAAATTTAGGTTTGGGTCTCATCTAATCAGTCATCATATGATTGATCTAATTAGCATAGGCTAAACTAAACCACTTAGCAACCTTATTTAAGACTCAATCTTTTAAATTGACTAGGTAAGTGGAGATCGGTGGGGTCCCCTCGTTGCTTTTCTTAGATACCAATAAATTAGGTAAGTCAGCGAATGAAACTAATTAAATAACCACATCTCAATTACTTACCTTAGACACCAATAGATTAATTGATCCAAATAGATTAGCTCAAGCGAATCAGGTTTAAATCATCGAGCCAAATTAGGTCCTTAGGTTAATCGATTCTACATATGGGACTCAATCGATTCGATCAACAATAATTACATGATCATTTAACTTAATTGATTTAATCCTAATCAATACTTAACTCGATTCAATCAATTACTTAATCGAATTAGATCCATATGATTCAATCAAAAATCTTAGATACAATCTTATAATATGACTTAATTTTTTATTTTTTCATAATCAAAATTCTCATACACAAACATAAATTTCAGATTCTAAAATTAAATTTTAAATCTAAATTTTTTATATAAAAGTAAATTTTAAATCATAAAAATAATTTTCAGATTTAACATACAAATATATATCTCATATATGCATGTAAAATTCAGATCTAAATAAAATTTGGATTTACAACATGATATCATATATCTCATATACTAATTATGGATCATATCAAAAGTAATTTTATGACCTAAATATGCAATCATATATTTCATACATGAATCATGAATCAAATCATATAAAATTTCAGGTTTATGGATGCATCTACATATCATGTGAACATGAACTAGAAATCGTTCTAGATCAAAATTCAGATTTATGCATGCTTTCACATATCAACTTATATGATATAAAATCAAATTCGAAATTAAATTTTAGATTCAAAGATTTATCTATACATCTCATGTATCAAGAAAAAATCAGATTTTGAAACTCTTTTTAAAATATGTATGTCAACTTTCAGCATATAAAATCTATGGTTCTGATACCACTGTTGGAATTTGAGATTTGGGGTACGCATGCGTGTTTCAAAATTTTTATTTTTTAAATATCATAATAAAATATAAGATTAAAATACTTTTAATCTAAATCATGTATGCATAAAAGTATAAAACTACAAGGATCTAGTTTATCTGCTGAAATTGACATATGCTGAAATTTAGATTATGATCAAATCACATACCTGATTCGCAATATTTTTTTTTGAATTTGGATCTGAAAGAGAAGAGATTTTTTTCTAGCTGTACAAATATCTGATCTCTACAGGTATCCACTCAGGATCAGTCTGGAACAGTCCTCTTCAAGTTAAATTTTTTTTTCTAAAAAAATTCAGCCTACTAAATCTGAACGAAGTCTGGATCACGATCAATACTTAATCTTTTTTCTTGATCTTCTTCTTCTCTTCTTCTCTTATCTTTCTCCTTTTGTGCTGCTACCAAGCACCAAGAAACCAGCAAATAGGGGACGCCCAACAGCCTTGGGCGTGGAAGAACTTGGGATGCCTAAGAGGTGGGGCGTGTGGGATGCCAAGGGAGAAGAGAGGGTGAGAGGAAGAGAGGGCATGGGGGTCTCCAAAGATGGACGTGGGATGGTGGTTGGATGCTCTAGAGATCTTAGGGGATGTTCCTTTAAATAAGCAAAAGGATTGAATCCTATTCAATCTTATAATACAAGTCCTACTTGCATTAGGCTTTCTAATAACTTAAATTATTCAACTTCCATTAGGAATCCTATTAGGCACTAACTTTTGGAGCCCTTGCACCCATTATTTCAAACCCTTTTTTGCACCCAAGGGATGCCCCATATGAGATCCATAAGCCTTCTAATCATGGGACATGCCCAATTTGATCAAATTAAGGTGGCACCCAAGAATAACTATTAAAAAAATTAATTAGGGACTTGCATCCTTAATTCATTTGATCCAAAATCTTAGACATCCAACGATTGGAGTTCAATGAATCTTATTCATTTAGGTTATTAGTAGATAATTAAGTTTGAATTATCTTATCAAATAAAAAATCTAAACGGAAAGAAAAAATTGGATCCAACCATGTGCTAGCAAGATTTTCTTGAATCCAATTGGATTTCTCTAAACCCAATTGACACTTCATAAGCTTAATTATTAATTTCAGACCAATTCTCTTTGTTGTGTGATTACATAGGTTCAATTCTATCTAGTAGTGAGATATACAATGATCTCTATCAAAGTATTATTGAAATTTTTTTTAATGGATCGGAACAATATTACTCTAACTCATCAAGGATTGTCGATCCAGAATAATCCTAGTGAGCTCTCACAATCCATCAGTGATACCTAGCAGTATGTAGTGGCAACCTAGTATAACTGAAATGAACCTCTAGGTGTAGTTAACGTATGATTCAGTCTCTCTATCATGAGTCCCGACTAGATGGCAGATCATGGATAAATTATCAAATCTCAACATTAGTCATACGATAGATTTAATCAGCTCAAGTCCAATTATGACTTCTATAAAAATTCTTTGCTATCAATCACACTACCGTGGTCACAGATTCTCAGACTTGGCCTCTTAAATCTCATAGGACTACTCCTTTCTATCAAGATCAATAAATCTCATTTTGATGCACATCCAAGGGCTCATTAAGATCCATGTTTATATGTCAATCAAACTTCAGCAACCTCACTACGAGCAATAGTGCCATCTCAAGTCAAAGGACCAGTCACACAACTACAGTATCGAGACGATCACTGACGATCGAGTAAAAATCTAAGAGATCTCTCGTATGGTCATGCTCGGTTCAGTTGTTCTCTAAAACTATCCACACTTGTCGCCTAGTGTCTCTACACTGTAGACTAGAGACTCATCTATCTCAAAGAAAATGATCTATGCGTCGGTCTATCTGAATCAATCACCATGCTTATGATGATTCTATGATCAAAAATATTTAGGAATTAAATACATATATCTAATTCTCAATATTTTAAAAATATATATTGAAAGTTAATTCTATGGACGATTTAAAGACACATCACACTTGAATAAAAAATAAACTGGCCCTTTTATTGATCAAATAATGTATTAAGTATAAAATTATATCATAGATTAATTACAATATATCAGTCATATTGACTTCTAGGATATGTATCTAACAGGTATATCATAAATAAAGTTAATACTATGTTAAAGTGGCAATTTATTTTTCTTAAAGATTCATGAGTGCTATATAATATTAAAGTTATAAATAGAATTAGATATTCGGATACGAATCGGATAGTAATCTATCCATATGGTATTAGTTGGATGCTCACATTTTTATTTCATGTCTGGATAGATTTGGATACATAAAAATTCTGAACACATATTATTCAATCTACTTTCACCCCTATATGGGGGTGTTTGGTATGGGATGATTGTCCCAATATCAAGATAATGTAGGCGGAGGTGATAAGATTACTATATTTAGTTATACCATAATGATTCTATATGAAAGTGATTCCAAATTACCCATATATTCTCAAATCACCATCCGACCTAATGATGGAATACTTGTTCGTCAGGTTGGGAATCCAAAATTAATCTAGGATAGTGATCTTGAACTAAAATTTGAAGACAAAAATATATTTTAGTCTAGCAAAAAAATTAGTATATCAATATACTGTTAATATATTATATCAATACTATATATTATATTATATTTTGTTAACATTATATATTTATGTATGATATGTTATATATTATATTATATTATTAATCATATGATTACCATAGCATTACTCAATGCTCAAATTAAAATAGTAAAAAGTCTAAGTTGAGAAGCAGACTAGAAAGAAGATTAAAATACTGAGAACTGATGATAGCTTGGAGTACTTTTTGGATTTGTTTGACAAGTTATATGAGAACAAATGTAAAGTAAGATATCACACTGTACGAGGAGCACAATAGTAGAATGGATTTAAAAATTGGATGGATAGGATATTTATAAAGAGAATTATTGTATACTCTCAAATGCTGGACTCGATAAAACTTTCTAAGTTGAAGCAATTAATACACCATAGTACCTAATAGTTTGGTCTCCATCAAATGCAATTAAGTGCAAGATTCTGAATGAGGTGTGGTCTAGTCATTTTAGTAATTATTTTGATTTGACAATATTTGATTGCTCTGCATATGTTCATATGAATGATGGTAAACTTGAATTGAGAGCAAAAAGATGCATGTTCCTAAGTTATATAGATAGGGTGAAGGGATATAGATTGTGGTATACAGATAGGGATAGAACTAGATCAGACTGGGCTAGGCCCTACCTCTACCCAAACTTGATCCAAAAATTATTTTTGGGCTTTAGACTAGCTTCGGTCCGATAATTTTATAAAAACTAGGCCCGAGCCTGACACAAGCCGAGGCTCGAGCCCAGCTCAAATCCATTTGGGCCAGTCCAATACATTGCTTGGCCTGAGTTGGGGGCGCTCTCCTCCCTCTCCTGCCTTTGCCTCTCTGCCTTCCATCGCCACTACGGCCTCTACCACTTCCTTTTCCTCGACAAGCTGGTCGGCCCGAGCCCAGCCCAAGGAGGAGAAGTATTTGATTGAGTGAGAGAACCCCTTCTTCCCCAAAAGGTGTCGTACACATGTGGCCATTCCCATGTCGACGACAAGCTCAAGAGCTTCCACTCCTACCTCCACTGGTTCTATGTCGACTAATCCGACACCCCCTGCATTGTCATCTCCAGGTCCCTCTTCTTCCTCCAGGGGCTCTTCATCCTTACCACTTCCCACTTCCTCTTGATCTACTCCCCCACCTGCCACCCCCACGTTCTTGCTATCCAGCTCTCACTGATGGTGGTCTCCTCCCTCTCCTACCTCTGCCTCTCCACCTTCCACCATTGCTATGGCCTCCACCTCTTCTTTTTCCTCGACAAGTTGGTCGGCAAGGGGGGAAGACATGGACCAACGGATGGACACGGCACTAGGGGCTAAGACACTTTGGTGGGGGAAGTTTGGAAGATGGAACACCAGAATTTGGAAGGTCCTTATACTTAGGCTAGTTGATTAAACTAATTAGCTAATGCTAACTGGTTAATCGATTAGGCTCAAGTTAACTCAGATCAAGTATTTGGGCTAAATCAATTTGAGAAGGGAATTGGGCTTGGGTTGAAATTTGGTCTCAAGCCTGGGCCTGAGCCTAGCCGAAGGTACACCCAAGCCTAGACTGAAAGAAAAATGGCCCTTATATTTAGGCTCAAGCCTGGCCTGAATTATTTCAGGTTGAGCCCGAAGCCCAAATAGAAGTCGGCCTGGCCCTATATACAGATGATTTTAGGTCATCCAAAATTATTATTAGTAGATATGTTATTTTTGATGAGTCTATCATGTTAAACAAAAAGAAAGAATCTATTGACAATGCATGTATGATCGCTATGTCAGTAAATAGGTAGAGTTTGATGTTGAAGCTCTAGGGGGAGTATCATAAAACTCTCCAATTCATCTCAATGAGAGAGAAATGCAGGATTCTATATAGTATGATGCATCACCATAACAATAGCAGCACAATATTATAATTGATAGGGAAAGGAGGCAAATTAGGCCACCTTCATGATATACAGACATGATTGCTTATACTCTCACAGCAATTGAGAGTATTGAATATGAGGAACCTTCCTCATATCAAGATGCAGTGAAGAATAAGGAGTCTATAGAGATTTCAAACAGATAAGTTGATAAAGCCAGTTTTAGTCAACAAGTTCAAGTATTGCTTGGACTTAATTACTATTTGTAGAAGTTGATCCTTTAAGGGCGGTGAGAAAGAGATAATGAGAAAAGTTTCAATATATTTGACTTGGTAAACTTCAAGTCAAGATGGAGATTTATTGAGCATATCTTGAATGTTATGCCTAGTAGAACAAGTCAACGTAAAATTCAAGAAGGTCTATTTTGGATGGCAATTCAAGTCTACATCGAATTAGGACACTAGCCTAAGTTGATTATTATAGGCATACCAGTTTAAGTCCAAATCAAATTACACTATTACATATATCCCTTATAACTCTAAAAGTAGAGACATAATTGAGTGTTCTAAAGATTTGGTATATTGGAGGCTAGAGTTTATGAGGTGATTTTGTGTTCTATATTCTTCAACTTTTTATAGTAAAGATTTTGCATTCTCTTTTCATGGACGTATGTCAATAAATTGAACCACATAAATTTTGTATACTCCTATTCTTCTTTTTTTCTTTTTTCCTTCTTGTTTTGTTATTCTCCCTACCTATCACATCATATATCGTGCATTAAGATTATGAATGGGACTAAACAATTTTTACAATGACTATGCTCCAAGAGTAACTACAACAAGCTTCGAAGGAGATTATGAGGCCCCCCTTCTTGAAGATGAAGCTGGCACTAATTAAGTATTGAAGGTGATGGTGAGGAGGCTTATGATTGAGGTTGGCAGTGAATAGCGGAATAGGACCATTTAGGATAGAGTAGAGAAAGAGGGAGATAGAGAGAGAGAAGGGAGCATTATTCTCTTCCCAAGTTCTATCCATTTTTAATTTCATTTTTCAATTTAAAGTAATATATAATGCTACTATATTTACATTTTATTTTCTTTTAATATATACGATACTATTATCTTTGCACATACATGTAAAGAAAAAAAAGAAAAGCCTAAGGTCTAGTAAACAATAATGATTCTCAAACTTGAATTCAAAATATGGTTTAATTAGAACTACTCTTTCTGTTTATATGAGTTTAGTAAAACACCCTCTTTGTGTGTGTTTTAGTAATGATTTCTATAAATCCATGCACCATACAAGATCAATGAAAAGCAGCAAAATAATTGAACTTCTTAAGCATATTAGGTAATCAAAATTTTTGTGAGGTGATTTTTCTTGTACAAACTAACTTGATACAAACTTATAATGCCAATGTCCCATTTATCCTTGTTGTGGATCTCCACCTCAGCCTTGGCTAAATGTATCCTTGGCACAGATTAAACTTTGAAAGATGGATCTAATTAGATCACATATCCACAATTGATCCAAAGGTTGTCCGGTATGCCATGCTAAACTGAAAGTAGTAGCTAGATCCTCGGCTTATGCCGAGGAGTTCACCTCGGCTATGGATGATCTATTTTAGATCAGCTAAAATCGGACTACGGTAGGAGAACTGCCATTGATGGAATCCACCTCTCTAGCAAATTAAAAAAGTCCAGATAGAAAAGAACTTTTTTATGATCAAATCTTCTCCAAAAAGAAAGAACCCTCACCAACTCAATCTACACGCAAAATTTGGAAGGCAATCAAAACTTCGAGATGTGTACGACTCTAACTCCTCCCCTATAAATAAAAGGACATAAAGATCCTCAAAGTAAGTTCTCCATTTTTACTCTCTGTCTCTCGTTGTTCTTCATCTCCTGACTTAGTAATCGGAGGGTTCTCATCGAATAATACTCTGGAAGGACTTTTTGTAGGTTTGAAGTCAGAGCTCGAGCAACACCTCCAACATACGCAGCCACCTCATCCGTCCGACCTCAAGCGCGGGAGCTGGACGCAACAATCCCCATTTAGAAATAGAATGAAGGAGGTTTGTCCCCACTTTATCCCAATCAACATTGCAAATAGTTTCGGTTGTTGGTCAGGAATTATTTAATCATGACTTTTGGACAAGAATTGCTAAATGGATGTAACTTAGACCTAAGTTGAGTGGGTATAACTGTAATTGAGGGATTTAGAAGGCTAACCAAGGCAATTTAGCCCATATTAATTTTAAGAGAATTCCATCATTGCCCTCTATCATTAAATTGATTAAGCCCTAACATATTTCATATAATAGCTTGTAAATATTTCTAAAGATATAAAATATAATATGATACATTATGTTTTAATCATAGTTAATAATATAAAAAATTCATCATGTTTTGATGATATGAAAAAAATTGAACACAAATGAAATTTAAATGTTGAAAAGGATTAAATTTAGCATGTATAATATTTTGATAATGCTATATATCTGCATTTGGATTTAAATTGAATTTAATATACTTATTTTTTATATTTAAATTAAAATTTATTTTATTGTCTGATTAATCTAGTTGAAGTGTTCATTATTTACAAGGTTGTTTAGCTCATTATTTCAAATCTTATCAGTTTATAGATCTTGATGACTAAAATGGTATCGGGATATGTCCAAAAGAATAATTAGAAGTAAAGTTTGATTTTTCTTCATTTTTAGATTAGAGTTTCTTAAAATCTAATGTACGACCTTCAATATTACTAAAATTTTGTGAGATATTATAAAAATATCCAAAAGAGTGATTAGAAGCAAAGTTTGATTTTTTCTTTATTTTTAGATTAGGATTTTTTAAAGTCTGATGTAAGACCATGAATATTATTAAAATTTTATAAGATGTTAAAATTTAGATTTTAGTTTCTTAAATTTTAGATATAATTTATTGATTAATTATTCTACTATATGATATTTTGATGAGATGTCTTGTGCACGGGTATGGCTAGCCACTATGTAAACTCTTTTAGTTATTGTTAAATAGCAAGCACAGACAGAAATACTCTTAAAAATTATCTCATAAAATAATATGAGATTTTTACAATATTATCTCATATTATAGATTAACACCTTTAGATGACAAATGAATAAGATTCTTCGAGAAAACTGCTATTTTATGAAATATATGAAGCTTGTAAGAAAAAGGAAAAAATCAATGTGTATTTGAACTCGACTATTTAGGAGAAATCATAATATTTGATGGAAGAACTAGAGTTCACATCTCTGATTGAATCTTCACAATTGGACAATATGAATTCTATTTTGCCTTTGTTTCTGATAGGCTCAAGAGAGTAAATGAGAATTTTTACATCTTCATGAATCTTCTTTTTATGGATCATGTGATGAATATTTAGACATAGAGAATGGGTTGCAACCTTTGCTTTGTCTTGCATTTTGGACATCTCAATGAAGCTTATTGAGATTGAATATTTGATGCTTATAAACTAACCACGAAGTCATCAAAAAATAAGTTTAAATAGAATTTACTAGCATCCGAAGAATCTTGCTTATTTGCTTTTCTCTTTTCTTAAGAAAGCAAATAGGATGAAAGCATGTCTTTGCAAGGGCCTTAAAAACATTCACTACTTTTGTACTCAAACAAAAATTCTCCAAATCACTTATGCTGGATTAATATATGGTTCCACATCATGGCATGTGCTTTGACTTATGAAGGCCATGCCAAGGGTTTGAAACTGATATGCATCTTCAAAAACAATCATGTTGGATTAATAGATAAGAAATATATGGGATGAGCGCAATCCAGGATTGGCAAATCTTCTAGACTTGTACTACTTTTTTGCCACCATTTTATAGCATATAGCATAATACAAGGTATAAAATAATAAAATATATAAATATGAAGTCAAAAGTTTTTGAATTATTTTTATTTGTTTATTACTAAATATAGATTTTGGAAAGCCTATACATATATCTAGGTAAATTAATACATAGTTTTTAGGACATGATGTTCACTGATATATGATACATAGCTAGATAATATATACTTAGTAAATTAGTTATCTAACAACCACATACACACCTTCAAATAAATTAATATATGATTTTTGAACTATCATATTCACTAGTACATACTATATAGTCAGGTGATACATACTTATCGACTTTCTGATATACACTATAAGCTTCTTTAATACACAACCAACAGTGATTAAATACATACCTCTTAATAAATTGATATATAGTTTTCAGAACATTCTTTTTTATCTGGAGTTGTATACTAGATTACTGCTAGATATATATTAAAGAGGTTATGGTATATATCAGCAAGTTAATAATTATATATCACCTAGCTATATAGTATGCACTATTGAATATAATATTTAAAAAGTATATATCAATTTGCTGGAAGATGTGTATTCGTTTGCTATATGACTAATTTGTTAAGTATGTATTACTGAGCTAACTATTATGTACCAATGAATTTAATATTCTGAAAACTATGTATCAATTTACCTAGAAGTATATATTGATTTGCTTCATAGCTAATTTACTTGTTATGTATCATTTGACTATGTAGTATGTATCTATAAAAAGTTTGTACGGAAAACAAGAAAGAGAATACCATGCTTTTCTTAATTATGGAATTGATGACTTTGTTGGTAGAAAAAGTTTGAGTTTTAGGTTTCTACTTTAAGATAGGTTTTAGAAAAATGTAGCAAAGTCAAAAATCTACCCCATATTTCTTTTTCTAATGCCCAGCCCATATAATTTTTGTTCACTCCACTAGCCATTTAATCACCCACCCATTCCATAAAAGGCACTGTACCCTAAGCTTCTCTCCTTCGCTTTTCTCCATCTCATTCTTCCTTGGTTTTCGCTATCATCCACCATCTATATTTTGGTTGTGGTAAATCCTTGTCAAAGCCAAAATGTTAACCCTTTCACCTCATCAACACACTCATCTCTATCTCAAGTTGCGATTATCGCTTGAAGTCTAACATGGAATCACTAAAAATCGTATCGAAAACACCATCCTTTGCTCCATGGATCTCCAACTTTTCTCTTTGGTTTTATAACAAATATAGCCATGTTAGACCTTCAACAAAAGCCTCTTAGAGTCGATGTTTCCAAGATGAATCCTTAGCTATCAACAACCAAAGAAGTTTTTGCCTTATAGGTCTCTGCTTTAAGATAGATTTTAGAAAAACATGACAAAATCGGAAACCCGCTTTATATTTCTTTGTCTGGTGCCCACCTATATGATTTTTCTTCATTCTACTAGCTATTTAATCTCCTACGCATTCCATAAGAGGCACTATTCCCCAAGCATCTCTCCTTCTCTTTTCTCCTTCTCGTTCCTCCTTAAGTTTTCACTATCATCTACCACCATCATTTTGGCTATGGTTGATCCTCATTGAGCCAAAATGTTAACTCTTTCATCTTATCAATGCACTCATCCCTACCTCAAGTTGCCATCATCACTTGGATTCTGATATAAAGTCACCAAAAACTTATATCCAAAACACCATCCCTTGCTCCATTGATCACCAACTTTTCTCCTTGGTTTTGGGACACAGCCATGTTGGACCTTTAACAAAGGCCTCTTGTAGTCGATGTCTCCATGATGAATCCCTGGCTATTGACAATTGAAGTCAACAATTACATATCACTTAGCTACGTAGTATATACTATTAAACATAATGTTTTAGAAACTATGTATCAATTTGCTTGAAAATATGTATTCCATTTTTAGATATCTAATTTGCTAAATATATATCATGTAGCCAAGTACTATGTATCGATAAATTTTATATTTTAAAAATTATATATAAATTTATCTAGAAGTGTATATTGACTTACTTGATAATTAATTTACTTGATGTGTATTATCTTGTCATGTAGTATGTATTGGTAAAAGGTATGTTCTAAAAACAAGGAACAGAGAATACCTGAAGGAACTTTTTCGCCGCACGCATCAATTCCCAATCAAGAATTGTTGTAGTCGAAGGGATCCGATCCGACATGCACGTGTATGAGATCGCATCTCATAAGTCCAGGTCAGGATAATGATTTTAAGATCAAAAAATGAAGCATAAAACAAAAAATAATGTAATGATGAAGATCGTATCTTAACCTTTGCATGAATAGCTATTCACCACGATTGATGATCGTGATAAATCTTTAGATTTTTTGTAGAGCCGCATATGTGTCCGGTCTCTATAGGTATCCACTCAGGATCAATCTGAAATTATCCTCTTCGATTTGAATCCATCATCTCCATGATGGATTTGCATGCACTTTGATCAACGATCAACTCTCGATCCTGATCATTTGGATCAACTCTCGATCCTAGATCATTGGATCAACTCTCGATCCTAGATCTTTGGATCAACTCTTGATCCTAGATCTAATTTCTCTCTTTCCTTGCTTAGATCTGGATCTCCTCTTCCATGGCATAGATCTACATCAACATGTAAATCAGCCCTCAAACCCTTGAGCATAGAAGAGAGGATGCCCAACTATTAGACATGAGAATCAGATTCACCCAACACTTGGGCATGTAAGAGAAAGAGCGAAAGAGATAGAGGAGGGCATGGATATCGAGGAGCATGAGAGAGAGGACGCACCAACTATTTTGCATGAGAGGAAGGGGGTGCCAATCATATTGGCATAAGATTATTTCATCCATCCTTTTTGATCTAATCTCTAAGGATTTTAAATAAAAGAGGAGTCCTAGGGCTTTAAGCATTTGACTGGTCAAAGACTTAATGCAGAAGGATTCTGCTTCTGGAAACTAGCCACCCTCTTGTTATTTTCCACACTAGAACAAACCAAGGTGCCCTCTTATTTGAGAAAACCCTAGGTGTGCGCCCCTGGATCTTATCTAGAAGGGGGTGCATGCCCCTTTCCCTCTTTTCATGGTAATTGTGATGGGGTGCATCCCTAGATCTTATCCAAGAAGGGGTGCATGGCTCCTCTCTACATTTCTCATGATGAAAGGTGGGAGGGGGGGTGCCAACAATTTGCACTGCTTCTTTCCATATATTCCATGCTCATATATGGTTAGATGAGTCCTCATCTTTATCCAAAAGTGCATGCAATTGACTTGCTTGAAATCTCGATCCAATAGGAAGTCCAAATTCAAAGAGGAATTGGGTTTAACCATGTGCTAGCATGGTTTCCTAAACTCAATAGGATTTCACCAAATCCAATTAGGACTTCACATGCCCAATTGATCAATCCGAGATCAAATCTCTTGTTTGTGTGACCCCATAGGTTCAATTCTGTCTGATAGTGAGATATATTGTGATCTCTATCATCAATATCATTGAAATACCTTTCAATGGATTGAAACAATTCTAATTCAGCCAAGTAAGGATTATTCAATCATCAAAATAATTTTTAATGATCTCATAATCCACCAGTGACACCTAACAGTATGTAATAGCAATCCAACAGAACTGAATAATGAATCTTTAGGTGCAGTTACCTTGTGATTCGATCTTTCTATCTGAGTCCGGACAAGATAGAGATTATGGATAACTCGTCAAATATCATCGCTTGTCATTTGTAATATTCAATCGATTTAAATTCATATATTAAACCTTATGAAAATTTCTTTCCATCATCCATACTATCATTGCCATGGATTTCTGAACTCAGTCTCATAAGTAATATAGGACTACTTCTTTCTATTAAGATCGATAAATCTTTTCTAGATACACACCCTACTCCTACAATGAACTTACTGTAGCCAATATACATCACAAGATTTCTAATGGCTAGTTAATTAAGTATTTGCGCAATTAAACTATAGCAGCCCTATTGTGAATAATCGAGGCACTGTAGGTTTAAGAACTACTCAAACCACTGCAGCATCGAGTATATCACTGACGAGTGGATGGACATCCATATGACTATCCGTATTGATCATGCTCGGTATCATTGTTCTCTAACAATCACCTGCACTATCGCTCTAGTGTCACCATACTATAAACTCGAAATTTGTCTATCCAAAAAAAATGATTTGTGCACCAATCTCATCGGATCAATCATCATTCTCGTGATGATCTATCGATCGAGAGTATTTAAGAATTAATCATCAATGACATATGTCTCAAATTCTCAACTCTTGAGAAAATATGTCATCATCTTATTAATTCTTTGGACAAATCATGGACACATGATAATATAAATAAAAAATTAATCCTATTTTATTTATTTAATTATAAAATTATTTTTTTAGAAAGATTACATATGTCTTTCAACTTGACTTCTAAGGCATACATCTAACAATATAATGCTTTTCTTAATTATGAGATAGACGACTCCATCAGTAGAAGAAGTTTTTGACTTTTAGATTTTTACTTTAAGATAGGTTTCGAAGAAGCATGGTAAAATTAGAAATCCATCCCATATTCCTGTCCACCCCATATGATCTTGTTCACTCCACTAGCTATTTGATCTTCCATCCATTTCATAAGAGGCACTGTACCCCAAGCTTCTCTCCTCATTTCTCCTTCATATTCCTCTTCGTATTTTTGCTATCATCTAGCACTATCATTTTGGCAGTGGTTGATTCTCATCGAAGTCAACATGTTAACCCTTTCACCTCATCACACTTGTCCCTACTTCAAGCTGCCATCATCACGTGGATTCCAACATAGAATCACCAAACATCATATCACAAATGCCATCCCATGCTCCATTGGTCAACAACTTTTCACCTTGATTTTGTGACAAATACATTCATGTTGGACCTTCAATAAAGACTTCTTGGAGTCAATGTCTCCACAACAAATTCCTAGATGTTGACAGTCAAAGTCGAGGTATGAGTCATCATTGTCTCCACGATGAACCTTTAGATGTTGACAATCAAAATCGAGCTATGAGTCATCGGGTATTGAGCTCTACTTCTCTCCTATTTTCTTAATTTTTTTGGCCTTCCATCAGTCATCTATTTGTCTCTCCCTAACTGCCACCACCTATTACTGACCATAACCACTAGCACCACCACCACCACAACCCACCATGGTCTGCCTTTCTCTCTTCCTAAGAGAGGTGGCAAAATCTCCTATTTCACTTGTCATCGCTCATCTTTGTTCTTCTTTTCTCTATCTTGCTCTTTCTCTCTGCTCCTTTTTTCTCTAACCCTCTCTGATATTGGGAGGATCCAAGAGGTTATCTATCAACTCCCACCCAAGCCCTCTTCAGGCACCACTAGATTCCATCATCATTAATCCATATTGTGTTATTTATACCTTATAATTCTTATTGCATGATTTGGTTGGATGGATTACTTAGGTCGAACAGATCAGGGTCATTGGACAAAATCACCTAGTCAGCCTTGTTTTTTATCCAGCTTTTCTTCATATTTATTTACCACTGCCCTATTTTCCATCTCTTAATCCTATGTTGGGTGCCAAGACTTAGGATTTTATTTTAAAATTATTATGGATATATTTTGACTAAAATATAATTGTAGATATAAGATTCTAAAGGAGACTTTTGGAATTAGTTGCATTTGCCTACTAGTTGTTCCGGCAAAGTAAGTAATGTTCTATCTACATTAGATTTTTCAATAAATTAATATAAATTTCTTATGTGATTTGTGAATGTTATAAAATTGTGTTTCTAAATGGAAATAAATTTGAAGTTGGAAGTATTATTTTTTCTATAGACTATTATGCATTATTTATAATTTTTACATGAAATGTGCACATTTTGATTAGAATGACTTATATTGTTCTATATAAAGAGTTTACGTTTCAAATTTAGACTCTCAACCGGCAATGTTTTAATACCTTACAACTAGAGGTTATATATTGGCACTTTGATACTGTACTAATAGAGATTATATGTTTGTACTTTAATATCTTACAAATAGAGATTTTATGTTGGCATTTTAATATCATGCTAGTAAGAATTATATATTGGCTCTTCGATATCTTACCAATAAAAATTATATATTACTTTGACACCCTATCAATATGGATTATATGTTGGCACGTTAATACCATATACCAATAAAAATTATATATTGGCACTTAGATATCTTACCATTAGGTTAGAAGTTATGCATTACCACTTTGATGCATTGTTAACTAGAGGTTACCGGCCATATGGTACAAACATTTTCATAGTTGGAATCATTGCTTACTAGATCAATCAGAAAATAATTTTAATGCATAAATCAATTGGAACACACTAAAATTATAATGTTTTGACCAATTGATGCTAAATAAGGAAACTTCAAAGTATGACAATTTCAGGTACGTAAAGGATTTTTCTTTTTTCCATTTTCGAGAGAGAAGCTATATAACAATTTAAATATTGGGTGCTGCATCAACTGTATATGTTTTCTTCCAATTTAAATATTCCATCACTAATTGGACACATAATGAATCATTCCTTAAATCATATCATAAAATGATGATTCTACATTGCTTTCGAGCAGACAAATCTCTTCTTGAAAAATACATTGTAATGTTTTCTCTAAATAAAAAGTTAGAGATGAGTTTAATGCAAATAATCTGATAGCTAGTTAGAGCTCGTCTAGACAGCTGACATAAATTACACATACATGCACTGCACTGACTCCTCTTGGCAATGATGAATTGGTAACTATCAATACATATGCAACTCAAACTTTACAAATTCTCGGATTTTTTCCCGCTAAAATATTTTATCAACTTAAAATATAATAGAAGGATGGATGCAAGCTATACCGATCCAACCGACAAATAGAAGTTTTGCAAATTTCTGCCTAGCCACTTGTCTATGATTTCCCATCAATTCTATGCAATGTTTACTGTATGCCCCAAATTGTCCGATTTGACGTGCATGATACCGTACTGGATCAGAACAAGCACGAAAACGCTATTCAAGTCAATATAGACACAAAATTCCAATACCAACCCATATCAAGTTGAAGCATGATAAAAAATAAGGAAGAGATCAAAAATTATCTTAATATAGATGCATAGCATGATGTACCAATCCATATTGTACTGAATCAATAACGTACCAAGACTTCGATTTGTCTCCTCCCTTATCAAACTTTGCTTCACAGAACGATACCTGGTACGCATATCAGACATAATCCCTGGTTTAGCTCCCAAGAGAATGACATCGGCTGGTTAGAGAGAAGATTTTAACATTGGTAGCGATACCCATGCAATGTTGTTATGTCAATCTCCGTGCACGCATTCTCTAACTTTTCTCGCAAAACACCTTAGCTGGAAATATTAGCCATCTAATCCGAATTCACTGCAAATAAAGTTTGGATACTCAATTGCAGCTCTTGTTCTACCCTTATTTTGTTTTGGTAATCTGTTATACCCTTATTTGCGTATCCTTTATATCAATCATTTTCGGATTTTCCGAAGAAAAAAGAGGCCCATAACTAAAGTTTGGCTGTTTATCTTCTAAACAAGCCCAAGGTACTAGTAAGATTCTAGCATGAGTTGTGTCTAATTCCTGAACAAGGCATCATTTTGAGCAATGTTATCATTAGATGTACATGGCTGCTATCTGAATTTTATCTTTTACATTACAAGATGCACATTAGACACAATCTAATCAGCAGTCGGGATTTTCATTACAATATTATCCCCACCCTGCAACTACTGGTAAGAACAAAAAGACATGCAGGGACTTTACAAGTCTGAATGGCTAAAATCACCAGACATAATAATAAAACATGTCCATCGCAGAGACAAGACATCAGATACTGAGCTTGGGATGATAATTATCACTTGCAAATCGTCGGGTGAAATCATCTATGCAAGCCATCCTGATCCTCTCAGGCGTTGCTGGGTTATCAAGTGGAAACCAGTCATGATAACCTTCCTCTGCTCTAGCAGCTATAATTGCATCTTTGATGGCAAATAATACTGTAGAAGCAAGAAAGAATGGAGGTTCACCTACAGCCTTTGAAGAGTGAATTGCCTTTGGATTTGGCACACCCTGTGAATAAGCATAAACAGCATATTAGTTGCTTGTAGCAGAAACAACAGGAAATCCAAAAGTAGACACCATAAGTCAGAGAAACACATTATGGGACAAATTAATATTTGAAATGCTTTGTGTTGTTTTCTTGGTCAGCCTTGATAATTGTTTTTCAACCATTCATTCCCATGAGGAATAAACCCTAGAACTGAAGACCATATTATTGAATCCACCCTCACACCTTATGTAGTGCCATCCTTCCCGACTTCCTGCATGGATCAAACTAACTTGTCAGGGAGTATTCGCCAATGATACATGACGATAAACCGTAACCTTAAAGAACAAATCTTGTTCCATCTAATAGGAGCAGCTTTATCATTCCTCATTCACCATGCATTCTACATCCTTATTTTCAAGTGTTTCTATATTCTTACTCACAAGTTTGTTCCATGTTGCCCTGGACTTCTACACCTTTACCTACATCCTTTGACAACAATTAAATAAATGACCTTAGATTCCATCTGAGAAACCATCATCGAGGTCTAATTATTGCACATTTGGCAATATATTGTTCTCATTTCTAGCCTTGTCATTTTTAGATCTACCACATAACCTAGACATTCTCATACAAGATTTTTGGTCCAACTGCACCTAAAATCAATGACTAATCTCTATTTTCTTATACTTTATTAGGGCTGTTCTTCAGTTTGGACCCCTTTCCCTTCCTCCTTTGTCAAAACATTGCCAAGATCCTGTCTTGGTTGGCTCATCTTGTTTGGCTCTTTTGGGGTTTCACTTGGGTCCGTTAGCCGTCTTTTCCACGTCCACAGCTTTTGTTTCACCTATTCTTGATAATATTCCCACTTTGGGCTTCCTCACTTTTGTAGGAATCTTCTGATCCTTCACCAGTGGATGATCCACTTTTGGATGCTCCATATGGTAGTTCCTCTACTTGCATATCCTCAATGATGATATCCTATCAAATGCTTGCAAAAATATCTTTATCCTTTCCGTATTTCCTTGGCATCAGTAGAAGCCCGAGGCTATTTTAAATGTCATAACTACAGTAGTTGACCAAAACAGTCCCACATAATTAATACCCACTCTCCTAAGTATTCATAATTCTTTGTAAGATCAAACAAGGCAATTTTATACTCATTTGAAAGATCATTTAATCAAAGATTCAATTTCTCTAGACCAACTTAGTGCCATTTCTACCTTTTCTCCAGTTTTCTATTGCCAACTACTGGCTATCCCTTGACCATAAAACTTAATGGAACCTTGCCAGTGTGTGCACTTACATGAAGCTAGTTTCTTCCTTCTCATCCTTCTTTCCTCAACTTGCTGCATATCTAGGCCTTGGTTGTACGCTATTATAAATACTTAAGCTAACTCAAGCCTGCTGAAACTGGTCAAAGAAGACCAACGTGTGGCAATCTATATCTGCAACTCCACAAGTCCCATGAGTCCATTACTTGTCAAGAATGAGTAGCATATGCATCAAGCCTTCAGTGCCTCACTAATAAATGTGATGAAACTGATTCTTTGATCTTTATAAAAATTGAGCTTTGGGTTTACCAACCATATGATATCAGATGCCACTAACTCCCCCGATAGTTGCACTTTGATGTCCCTTCTTTGTAGAATCATACTGAATATGGCATAGGGGGCCCACCACTCCATGTTTCAGTTTCAATGGTCAGTCAACTTTTTAGAATCATTTAAAATTGATTTATCAGTTAGTCGATTTGCACTCTTCTGGTCTCGTCATATATCACTTTCCATCATCTTAATCCATGTATGGATCTTTAGACAAGCAGTAAAGAATGTGAGTGAGAAAAGCTAGTTACCAGGAGCAGATGTAGGAGTAGATTTAGTTGAGGGTGTAGGGAAGCTGGAGGTTGGTTTCGTTCTTTTTCTTTTCGGGAAAAAAAAATGTAAGTGGGTGGGGGACATGCTTCCAGAAAGATTTGAAGAAGATGCAGCACCCTAAGCAGAAGATTTATGCTAATAAGGAGAAAAGAATCAGGAAGTTTCATATTTGAAACATCTACATTACTCCACATCACCTTCTTTCACCATGCATTTATTGATTTGGATCACAAAATTGTCTTTAATTTATTTCACTGAAGGCTATGAGACATTTCTATTTCTACAACCCCCCCCCACCCCCACCACCAAAAAACAAAAAGGGAAAGAAAGAAAGAAAAAAGCCCCACAGCCCTGCAAGTTTATTGGGTAAGACTTCTTTGTGGTAAGCACTTGTTTCTCACCTCTTTTGACTCTACTGAAACATTTGTACAGAACTTTTTGAAATAACTCATTTGAAACATCCATCATCACATCATATAATAAGCTGTTACATTTTATGTATAAATTATGTATGACTGAGGTTTGCCAAATTGGTATCATGACCCATATTTATTGGGAATTTTAATGGCCGGTCCATTCATTGACCACACTTTAACTTTTAATCCCTGTGGACCACTTTTATAACAGCCGGTCCATACTTAAATGCCCTTATAACTTTTAATCCATGAAGGACAAAAATACCCTCCGTATTCCTTCTCCCCTTCCCACACGGGCTCTCCCTCTCACAAACCACTGCCAACTAGGTTCTCCCATCCCACACGTCCCTCTCACATGATACCTAGTTGGCGGGATGTGGAGATGTGGGCTCTCCCCTCCCATATTGGTATTTGTCGCTAGCCCTCCTAAAAACCCCCTCCTTTCCAACCCATTTTGTTATAAGAAAATTTGACTCCCCATCCCAAACCCAAAATCTCTTTCTCTCTCTCTTTTTCACTAAAAGAGAGATATTGCAGTTGCAGTCTCAATTGTAAAGAGAGATTGCATAGAGTTTTCTATTTCGTTGTTTTGGACTTTTACAGAAGGCTTTGACTGAAAAATCCATCTAACGTAAAGTAATATTGTTGATGGGAGGAATGGTGCAGGACGAGGGATCATCGTCAGTGACATCATCGCTGCTGCAGTGTTTCTCGCTAATGTCCTTCTCATCGACAATGCAGCTGATGTTGCCACCAGTGACTTGGCTAGAAGAGCTGGAGTCTGACGAGAGGGGGCTGTATCTCATCCATCTCCTCCTCAACTATGCTAAGCACATCGCCGCTAGCAAGCTCAAACATAACAACACATCTCTCGTGCATTTCTTGCTTGTTGCTGCTAATGGCGACACCATGCAGTGCATCGTGTCCTACTTCACGAAAAACCTCAGCTGCCACGTCCTCTGCTCCTGGTAAAGCCTCTACCGCTCCCTCCATCCTCCGTCGGCAGCGCCGAGCCAACCGACACCCGAGGCCCTCCTCATCCACCGCCACTTCTTCGACCTCTGCCCCTTCATCCGCCTCGCTTTCCTCATTTCCATCCAAGCCATCCTCGGGGCAATGGAGGGGGAGCGCGTAGTCCACGTCGTCGACCTCGACGGCGCCCAATGGGCCACCCTCCTCCAGATCCAGTGGCAAATTAACTGTATACCATTTGAATTTAACTATGTACCATGTATATATAATTGTGCACAATAGCAAATTAACTATATACTATATTTATTTAACTATGTGCAGTATTAATTTAAATATGTATAGTGTTCATTTAACTATATGCAATGTTCATTTAATTGGATACTATTAATTTAACTATATACCATGTTTAGTTAATTGTGTACCATGTTAATTTAATTGTGTACAGTATTCAATTAACTATGTACGATGACAAATTAACTATGTACCATGTTAATTTAACTGTGTATAGTATTCATTTAATTGTGTATAGTGACAAATTAACTGTGTACCATATAAATTTAATTGTGTATCATATTTAATTAACTATGTACGGTGTTCATTTAACTATATACCATATTAATTTAGTTATGTATCATGTTTAGTTAACTATGTACCATATTAATTTAACTGTGTACACCATGTGCAGTGTTCATTTAACTGTATACAGTATTCATTTAATTATGTACCATGTTTAGTTAACTATGTATCATGTTAATTTAACTATGTATAATATTCATTTAACTGCGTACAGTATTTATTTAACTGTGTACCATATTAATTTAATTGTGTACTATATTTAGTTAACTGTATATCATATTCATTTAACTGTGTGTAATATTCATTTAACTATGTACCATGTTAATTTAACTGTGCATCATATTTAGTTAACTATGTATCATGTTAATTGAACTATATACAGTGTTTATTTAACTATGTTTAGTATTCATTTAACTGTATACTATATTAATTTAACTATATACAATAGTAAATTAATTATGTATCATATTTTGTTAACTATATACCATATTAATTTAACTATATACAGTGGCAAATTAACTGTGTATCACATTAATTTAATTATATACAATATTCATTTAACTGTGTACAATAATAAATTAACTGTGTACAATGATAAATTACTATATATCATATATATATAACTATGCATAATAACAAATTAACTATATATCATGTTTATTTAACTATGTACCATATTTATTTAACTGCAATCTGAAGACATTTGAGTTTTAGTCAACAAGAATTTTTTGTTAGAGTGGTGTCAAAAGGGGATCAGGATTTAAATTTCTATTTTTTATTATTATTTTAGGTAATAAAAATCTTTGCTGATGTGATGAAATATTATTGATCTGATCTACCATCCAAACCAATACACCACGAGTCAAAAAAGGCCCACTCATCCCACTACATCTCCATCACTCCCATCCATTTCTTCCTTCCTACCCTACTACCCATAGCTTTAGAAAGTGATTGTCTGATATCCGAATCCATAGGCAATCCGGTACAGAAAATCCAATGGCCGATGTGAAAGGACTCTAATTAATATGATGTGACATATGGGCTCTAGCTACATATTGGGGAAGGACCCTCTATTTAGGTAATCCTCCTTGTGGCCGGATAAAGGTTTGGTGAGGTAGGCTTTAGTAATCCTCCTCTCTATGGCCGGATAAAGCTATGTATTAGCACTCGATCATTGCTGGCTTTCTCCTCTCCCTCTCGATCGCTTCTCCACTGTCACCCCGCTCCACCATCTTCACCGCTCTCTACGATGGCTTCACCCCCTGTCTCCCCCTCAGCTGCCAGCTCCTCAAGGACCACTACTCCCTTGGCAAATCCCTCTCCCTCTCCCATCTCTCCCTCTTAGCCTCTAAATTCAGCACCTTTCGTCGCAGCCATCGTCGCCGCCACCACCACCACGATCGTGTGCTCCTTGTCCTCCCCTGCCGCCAACCTTAGCGACCCGCCTTCATCGTTTGTGGCCTCCGATGATGTCTTTATTAGGAAGTGCTCTCCTGACACGATCTCCAGCATCTCATTCCCCTCCATCTCTACCTCCCTCTCCCTCTGCCTCTGAAAATGATTAGACCCAGCTAAAGGGTATATCCAATATTTTTTAAAGTAAAATAACATCAAAAGGATATCCTATCATGGTAGGCCTAAAAAGAGGGATTGATAGTCAACAGAGATTTTTGGTTAGAGCGGGGTCAAAAAAAGGACCAATTTCCGAAAAAAAAAGGAGAAAGAAAGAAAAAAAAACCCCACAGCCCTGCAAGTTTATTGGGTAAGGCTTCTTTGTGGTAAAGCACTTGTTTCTCACCTCTTTTGACTCTATTGAAACATTTGTACAGAATCTTTTGAAATAGCTCATTTGAAACATCCATCATCACATCATATAATAAGCTGTTACATTTTGTGTGTAAATTATGTATCACTGAGGCTCGCCAAACTAGTATCATGACCCATATTGATCGACTACTAGCATGGTATTATACAGGCCCGTACATTGCACTGCTGAGGTGTTCCAAAACAGGGAGAGGGGAAGAGGGAGAAGGAGAGGGAGGAAAGGGGAGAAGGAGAGGCAGAGGGAGGAAGGAGGGGGAGATGTGAGCTCCAACCACTAGAAAGATAGCTCGGGACGTGCGATCGTGAAGGGGTGAGAGAGGGAGGGAGGGAGTGAGGAAGGGGGGAAAGAGACATACCTAGGATGATCGTTGGTGATGTCGGTTGGCAAGGGCAAGATGAGCACAAGCGAACTGAGATACAAATGAACCCTCAAAGGAAATCCCCAAAGTCCCATTTCAAATATATGGGTTTGTCAATCCTTGCTCATGACCATCTGCTCCACGCCAGCCTTTACTTATGCATCATTGATGTGATGTTCACCACATCTATCACAATATCATTAGAATGGTTCGATAATGTGAAATGATTGAACTCTGATGTTGAAGGTAGCTATTATTTGGTATTTCATGGCAACAACCACCCTCATGACAATTTATCCAATAACAACTTTTTCTCACATGCCTTGTATATTGCCAAGCAAAACATTATCACATTCTTTCACTGCTTGTCCTATGAGTCTCCTCATTTACTTGCTCAATTGCAGGCTGAAGTTATCCTTGCCTCTATTTAATTATCTATCAATAGCCACCATCATGGCAGTTCATGGTGTTCACGAGCATTGGGACATGACGAATGATTCGCAGCCTAGCGGGGGCAAATGATGGCTGCATGGGGAGGGAAAGAAAGAGAGAGAGAGAGGAGGTTTAGGAAGCAACAGAGAGCTATATTTCCTTATTCCCCTAGATGCACAAAATGAGTCCTAAATTGAGTTTCGTGCATTACAGACAAGTGCCTGACTTAAAAACAACCCATTCAAGTCCAACCTAAACCCAACTCAAGCTCATAAGTCATAACCCCTAAACCCCTCCTATGCCTCTTCTCCAGATCCTCTGCTTCCTCTCACTCAAAGCCTTTGCTCACTTCTCCATCCTTTGGCATCGCAATTTTGACCTCCCTACCAATGATTGGATCAAAATCAACGAAAGAAAGGTGGTCGAGGATTTGTGGATACAAAAAGACCAGAGAAAGCAAAAATAAAAATAAAAAGGGAATGGTAGCAATATGCAAAATCATCCTGAGAGCCAGTATAGAAAGGTCTGGTACCATACCATTCTTGAGAAAAACCAATACCACCTTCAATACCAATATTCAAAATGTAGACTAAAGCCATGTTCAGAAGAATTCAGCATATCAAGGAATTTGGACCTCAGTAATATATAGTGAAAACCACATCTTATGTCAACTTGTGGATAATCCACAGCTTAACCATGGTACATCTTAACTGAATCTATACAATACAAATATGTGGAGAAATATAATGGAAAATGGATCAGTGAGATACGTAGTGAGGGATGGCAACAGGGTTGCTGATTGGCTTCCAACAAAACACTTGAGGGGGTGTTTGGTTCGTAATCGAAATCGGAATCGAAATCGGAATAGATTGAAATCGGAATTGGAATGGCCTAATCCCCAGAAGCATTTGGTTCGTGATCGGAATTGAAATCGGAGTGGATGATTCCTATTGTTGTTGTTTGTTTCATATAAAGATAGAAATTGGAGTCAACTCAAATTTTTATTTTTATTCTTAACTAAAATTTTTAAAAATTAATTATTTTAAAAATTGATATAAATAAAAATTAAACATAATAATATCTTTAATTTTTTTAAAAAAAATATCATTTAAAAAATATAAATATCATTAAAAAAAATGTAGATATCATTGAGTAATTGCACAATGACTAACAAATTGTTACTCTAAGATGTCACTCAACGATCACTGCTTTCCCCTCGACAATCACCTTTCCCTCGTCATCAGAATATAATCCAAACCAATTTTTTTACGAAGAAAATCGTTAGCTATGCGAGTAGAGCTAGACACACACTTGAGCCGTTTGGGCCATTCGTATTTCCACAAACACCTTGCATAGGATCAAAAGATGAACTACAAGCCATTCACAATCAAAGACAGAGTAAAAGCGACATGAGGACATGAGAGGCGACGGTCGGTATTTCCACAAACACCTTACATGCAACTGCAAAAAGGTAAAAATGGGCTCAACCACCTACCATTCACGATCGGAGATGAGTAAAAAGCGAATGATATGAGAGATGCTCCGAGGGTAATCCGTGTTTACGAGTCCTGCTCGTCCTTGCGCTCGTCCTTATCCTTCCCATCAGATCCAAAGTCTAGAACGAATCCTTCCCATTCTTCCGACTCCACGTCCTCTGCCTCTTCCACCGATGCCAAATCCAAATCCATTTCCTCCTCGAACTCGGATTCCTCATCCTCCTCCGGCTTGGTTTGCACGGGCGGGCTACAACGGGCCAATTGGGCGTAGCCACGCGAGGCGGCGACTAGAGGAGGGCGAGTCTATGGGATGGACAGTGATGGACGGAGAACCCCAGCTACTCCCTCACCGGAAATTCCACCGAGAACTTTGATATGTCGCAGACGAGGAAGACGATTTTTTTTTTTTTAATCACATTCCACTAGAATGATATTTTGACTCCGTTGGGATGAGTCCGGATTCAATTATGAAAGGAATGGATCATTTCCATTCCTCTCTAAAATGAAAATTGGAATGGGACTCCCTCGAACCAAACAGTTGGAATGAAAGTCATCCATTCCGATTCCCATTCCAGGCCTTAATTACCCCAACCAAACACCCCCTGAATGTAATCAAAATGGGGAAGATGTGGAGAAATCAGCATGAGGTGCCTATCTGTAAATGAGATCCAATTTAATATTCTTATCCTTGATAGAGAAAATGAGATTGAACACTCCCAAACTCATACGATCTGAGATATAATTTCTATTCTGAACTCAACCTTTTGCAAGCTCTCTTTTATGCATGTTTTTGATGTTCTGGACAGTAATATGTCGTATGAAAAATTTAACAAATGAAATCTTAGGAAACAATAGAGAAAGCAGTTGTCAAACATGTTGACATGATTATAAATTTTTAGTTATGATTTGCTGACTTGACAGAACTATCAGAGCATAGAAACTGAACAACCAGAGCAAGATATCTAGCTTCCAATATGCTTCCTATTGTATGGCAATACCATAAATAGATCCAGCCCCTTAAAGTTACTTAATGTCATAACTTATGTCATGCATCTTTGAACTTTCTAACTGCACTTATATCATGTATCCATACTGGAGACATGAAATCTCTTAAAATATCACTTTCAGATCGCTAATCCAAGGAAGCAAAATGTGTGGAAGCAGTAAGTTTAAACAATGAAACTAAATGATGCAACACATAATAATCCAAATGAAGCAACCATGTGTTTACCTTTAAAAGTGCAACTTTGAAATTCAGAGGAATATCATTCACGGAAGGAATCTTATAACTTCCAGGTCCACAAGTGTATAGGTTGCCAGGTCTAATCCACTTGTGATCAGCATCTCCCCATTTTAGCTCTTCCAAGGCAATCCAACCCAAACCTTGAACAAAGGCTCCTTCAATCTATGAAGCAAAAAACAAATATAGAAATCAACAAAATGCATGAAAAAGAATTCCAGGTTCTCCATGTACTTAACTTCTCAAATAAGTAGATGCAGAAAAACAAGTTTTACTGTGTAACATGAAACAGTTCATACTAATAATAGCTTAAACTGCAGCAGCTTCCAGGTAATATGCAGTAATTTTTGGGCCTTTAGGAAATAAGAAAAATCTTGAGACACCAAAACTAGAAAAATAAACAGAAAAACTGAAGCTAAATGAAATGATTTATTGTGTAAGGACTGAAAAGTTTATTTGGCAGCAATGATATCTGTAAAGGCTAAGGCTGCTGATTTAATTTGCATAGGAGATGGAAGATAGAAACAGGAGAAAGAAAAAAAACACAAGAAAGAAGGAAAAAGATGCAAACAGAAAAGTCACACCCCCTTCTCTTTTTTCTTTCATCTAACTAGGGCATCCAGTTTTTAAAACTCCAAAATTAACCCTACACTAATGGGCTGGTTAAATAAAATCATCTGCATACGACCCATAAGAAACAAAGTCCATTACTGATCCTTATCACTCCACCTCAAGCTGGAATATATATTCTCCATGCCCGACTTGGAACCAATAGCGTGCTTTGAGAATACCCCCAAGAGTGAAAACATCTGCAAGTTGATTCCTTCTCTTGACACTCCACCTTTTATCTAAGAAAATGACAGTCCACTTCAATGTGCTTTGTTCACTTACAAAATACATGAGGGCTTGCAATATGGATTGTTTGATTATTAGTATTACCATACATTTTATTGGATTATTGGCAGAAAAACCCAACACTTTCGTTCACATAAGCTTTGCATATACACATATACATACATACATACTTTTGTACCTACAATTGTGTGTATATATACACACAAATATATGTATATGTCAAATATATCATATATGCATATATATACATGCATCTATGTATGTACGAATGTACATATTCCAAAGGATCCAAACTGAAGAATTGAAATTTATAATTTGAAGATGATTTTTTTTTTGGGGGAGGGGGGTGGTGATTGCACATTCCTCCTGTCTTCCTATTCCTAACACTACAAAGTCTTCCTTCACATGTCAGTCAAGTCAAAATATAGGACTTGTTCAAGCATAATATGGAACAAGGTTCACCATCTCAATACCGGACCCCATACCAATGAAATTTCACTATGATGTTGGTATGTGGTAAAATATGGTACACCCATATCAGTATGGAACAGTTCGGTGCACCAATATAATACAGTATGCCCCATACCACCTGATATGAGGCAGTACGACGAACCATATTGTGGAATGTAGGTACTTTCAGAAACTCTGCCAATAACATCCCAATGTATTAGCAATTTCTATTGGCATCGCAAACCCTTCAAATAATCTTGATACTACATTTTTAAAGAAAAAACAAGGCATGATATTTATTCATTAGACTTCCAATTATTTGCAGCCAAAAACTGACATTAAAAGTGAGAAGTTAATCATATGCTAGTGCTTCCAAGCAAAACTAGCTAAAGATGAATGAAATAAGCAAAGAAGATATTTTGCCATTAAGCAATGTTGTCATCATCACATATATGCATACATACAAGTACAGAAGTTTGTAAATACACACACATGCATGCATGCATCTTTGTATGTATGTACATATGCATATACTATGGATTATATTTAATTCAAAGCCACTGAACAATCTCCGCAGCCTTGGAAAACTTAACTCTTTAATACAACAATAACAAAAATTTGGCATCAAATATGATTTTTCCTCATATATAAATTTTAACATTAACTAAAATAATGAATTTTTAGTTATGAAAATGATAACGATATGATCAGAGAACCTGTCCCACATCAATGGCTGGATTAAGAGAATTTCCAAGATCCATAACAATGTCTGCAGCTATGGTGTGGAAATCTCCAGTCAGAGTGTCTATCTCAACTTCTGCAAATGCAGCTCCATAGGTGAAGTAGTTGAAAGGAGTCCCCTTCCCCAGTTTCCAGTCAAAGCCAATATCAGGTGTGATATAAAATCCATTGGCACAGAGGTTTACTCGTTCCTTGTAGCATGCACTTGCTAGCTGGCCAGTTACAGAGTAACAACAAATTTCAGCTATATAATAAAAGGTAAGTGTAGCATAATTTTTTTATTGTAAAATCTAAGATTTCGTCAAGTGGAATGGGTACAGTCTTCCTTTATGTGTGTGTATTTTTGTGCAGGAACAGGATAATAGATAATGTTCAAAAGGAAATAATAGATTAAAAGCCAAATGCATGAAAAATGACACCTATGACATAACGAATTTGAATTGGAAACATCGCCTCTATTAAGAAAGTTTTTCCCTTGAGATCCTAGATGGTTCTAAACTGCAAACATGGCAAATGTATCTGTTGCAATCCTACCAGAGTAGATGTGGTAAACCATCCATTCTTCAATCTCAAGCTTATCAAACATGACTTAACACCTTTTGCATGCAATTACAAACATGTTAACTAGCAATTCAATTTACAATTGCTTAAGGACCACAAAGTATGTTAATAGTCATCATGATGTTTCAGCTTATCAAAATGTTTATGAAACAGAGGTTTAGCACCTAGGTTCACAACTAATCATTATAAAATTTCAATTAGTTTTTATTTGAGTGCCAAGTAATGTAATTTCTTCTATTAAGGCCTCTGTTTACAGTCCAGTGACATCTGTCACTACTTTCACATGTAAATTTACTGACAAAGGTGAACAAAGAGGAATTAACAAATTGGAGGACAAAATTTGTCAATCTATTGCAGATCATACATATCCACAACTAAATTCCTCTGACATAGGCATATTTTGCCCATAAACTAAACCTGAAGTGTGCATATCCACCTTGTTTACTTTTTGTCAAAAAGATACCAGAATGCTTTAGGAGAGTTGAAAGTATCAAAAGTTTGACACAATGATAACATAGAATAGAGAACAAACTTTAATATATTTAACATTTTCCAATTGATATTTAAAAGGATAAATTAGACCAAAGGATATCTTGATCAAACTTTGCCTCAATATATAGTATCTTGATTATTAAAATACGTACTCCCTCTAAGAAGACTTTGTGATGCTTTTGAAGCGAGACTCTCTCTTTGACTTGCCAAGTCCTAGCCATCTGATAGTGAAATCATAAGAAAAGCTACAGCCATTTCATCATTAACCTGGCCTTATAAGATCTTCCAAGATTGGAATAGATGGCCATTTGAGAGGCCCTAGGTCCCATTGGTTGAGTGAACCCTCCACAAACCCAATTGAAAAAAAACATTCTTCTTAAAGAAAATATAACTCTTGTACTAGTACAAAGTCCTCCCTCTAGCATAGGTTGAACCAAGCCTCAACCAAATGGCCGAAAGTCCTTTGCACTCACAGAAACAAAAGGAAAAGCAATACAAAAGGAGTCTAACTCTATCAAATGCAATTCAGTCTCCTAAGAAATCAACTATACATGGTTATAGTCTTAGCAAATAGGTAGTTGCAGAGATTGTGGTGTCTTGAAAATACTAGTGCCGATGCATGGATCTAGCTGTAGAGAATTGATGCCCAATAGTTGCTAAGAAGACCAAATAACACCTAGACATTTTGACACTTTGCTTAGAAATATGAGGATAGTCACAACTCACAAGTATGCTAGGTCAAACAAGACATTTCCTTATGGTTGTCCCCCCAATAACTGTGACAGAAGAAAGGCTAACAAGCTAGTGGAATGATGTAAAGATAACGAATTCAATGATATACATACATACGTAAGAACGTACATATACACATACATACATACATGCACACACACACATGCATGTGTGCGCTCACACACATATTTGTCTGTATCTATATATGATATGCATGTATGTATGTGTACATACATATGTATATATGTATGTACATATGTATATATGTATGTACATATGTATGCATGCATGTACATACATGTGTATGGATGGATCTAGCTAATCGAGAGAGAAAGAGAGACAGAGAGAGGGGGGAGGGAGCGACGGTACTGGAGGGAGGTGCAGCCGGCGAAGAAACTGCCGAAGGGCACCAGGTGGCCACTGTGACCACCAAGTAGCGGAAAACATGCGAGCAGAGCTGCGGCCATGGAATGAGGGCAACCGCCCCGTTCACCCACCACATTTTTTTAAAAACGATAATGAATAGTGAAGCCGACAACAGATTTGCCGGCTTCACTTAAGTGAAGCTCGCGAACCCATTGTCGTCTTCACTGTAATTGAGATTTTTTAAAAAACCCTATGATTCAGGGACAATTGCCCCTGTTTCAAGCCCGCGGCATCACAGGCCTTGATTGCACCATCCAACGGCTACGACGGCCAATCGAAAACCCTCCGACGGCCTCTCTAGCGGCTTCCCCTCCCTCCTTTTCTTTCTCTCCCCCCTCTATCTCTCTTTCTCTTCCTCCTCCCCGGTTCCCTTCTCCTCTATATCAGTTCGCACCGGTCCGGTCTAGTACGGACCCATACCGCCAACCGACCGGCACAAATCCCAGTTCCAGTTCCGCTTTCCTTGCCGCATATGAAAAAAAATATTCACAAACCTATGACAAACGCACAAATTACCAATTCCAAGTATCCTAAACCCTAAACAACCCTAACAATCAAAAAAATGAAAAATTAAAAAAATAAAAAAGGGGTAAGGTGGAGTCAATTGGCCGCCCCCCCCCCCCCCCCCCCCCCCCCCGCAAAAACCTTTAAAATTAGACTGTATATTTGTTTAGAAATCCTAACAGGACCATCGAGTAATAATTATGAGTTCATTATTCTTTGCTTCTGAGTTCTTAAAAATTTGGCAATCTTTAATTGTTTAGCATACAAAAATCCAACTAAGATGCCTGCTGCTGTCATATGATTATGGAATTTTTAAGACAATTATTTCTAGGTCTCATGGATATGCATGTATGTTACATGTTTTGAAGTTAAAATTTTGATTTTGGCAGCAAAAAAAGGTTTCACCAATCCACCGTTTATTAAAAATGCCCTTATAAATTAAATAATAATTTAATCCCTAGGTTTACAACTAATGGTGACGTTCAGCCTCCTTCCAAACATGTAAATCCTTCCCAAGTATCCTGACTACAGTTCAAGTTTATATGATTTTCATGAAAATTGACATGAAGTAGCATGAAGGAGGACAGGAGAAACTAGCATAAAATACTTTCTTGGCAGAAAGAATATGAAGTGGGGGGGAATAAATGGCCTTCCTAGCATTCCAATAACTATTATTTTCTTTTTCTTTAATTGAAACAAATCAATCAGACCACTACTAATCAATAAACTTTTCATTTTTATGCCCTCACTATGTGTCTGTTCTTTGAAAGTTTAGTTTAGTGAGCTATTCTATACCTGGAAACTAAAGAGAACATGCATCAAGTCTTTAAACTACCATTCCCAAGCATACAATGAGATAGATATTGCCCTACAAAATAATTATTTTATCATGTCTCTGGTTTTTATGTTCATAATTGAGTTTATTGTAGTTAGGATACCAAGACTGGCTAGGAGGGATCTCCAACAACAAGGTTATAAAGCCTTAGTAGCCATTTTGTGTCCAATGTGCTACATATGTTTCAAGTGCCAACCATGCCAGCTGACATGTGTTGAGTTGGGCTAGTGTTAACTCCTGAGTCATTAATGCACATGCTAACAGCAACACTTGAAAGTAAAACCTTCATACATTCATATCAATACAAGCAGACAATGCATATATACAAGCCTTACAAGGTGTGCTTGCCAACATGCAAAGAATGCCAAAAAGTTCTTAAATTACAAATCGATAAATATATGTGAAAATAGTGTTAAATGTATGCCCTAGAAACCAGATTGTTTGACACATGTACACTTTCTGGGACATAATTTTGTCATTGAATTTTTGAAATTGATAAAATTGAGTTATTTTTTCATTCATATTATGTGTATTTTTGTGTCCATGAATCGTCCGAGGAGTTGACCTGACAATGACATGTATTCTCAAAAGTTGAAAATTTGAGGCACGTGTCATTTGGAGTCAATTCCTAAATGCTTTCGATCGATGGATCATCACGAAGATGGTGAATGATCCAGATAGATTGGTGCATGGATCGCTTCCCTTCTCGGATAGACGAGTCTCAAGTCTACAGTGTGGAGACACTGGAGCGAGAGTGCAGGTGTTTGATAGAGATCAAGGGTACTGAACGTGACCAGTACGAAAAGTCATTTGGATGGCTATCCACTTGTCAATGACTTACTCGATGCTGCAGTTGTGTGGATAGTTCTTTGACCTACAGTACGTCAACTGTTCATAGTAGGATTATTGTAGTTTGACTGTACAATCACTTGGTTACCTAGCCATTCGAAATCTTGCAGTGTATGTTGGCTACAGTAGATCCATTATACGAGTAGGGTATGTACCAAGATGGGATCTGTCGATCCTGGTAGACAGGGAGAGATCCTATGCAGTTTATGAGACTGAGTTCTAGAATCCATGGCCATGATAGGTGAATGATAGAAAAGAGTTTCCATAAAGTTTCACATGGACTCGAGTCAATTGAATTTGACATATGACGGACGAACGAATTTGATGAGTTATTCTTGACCTGCGTCTTGTCGGGACCCATGACATAAGAACCGAACTACACAGTAACTGCACCTAGAGATTCATTTTCAGTTCTGCTGGGTTGCCACTACATACTGCTAGATATCACTGATGGATTATGGGACCAATGAGAATTATTTTGATAATCAATAATTCTCAATTGGTTAAATTGGAAAGAGTTCCAGTCCATTGAAAGGAGTTTCAATGATATTGTTGATGGAGATCACAATGTATCCCACTACCAGACAGAATAGAACCTATAGAGTCACACACAAAAGAGATCTTTATCCGATCAGATGGTTGATTAGCGATTATGAATCACTATTGGATCTAATCGTCAATATGATTGATAATTAATCCAGTGCAAGAGTTGCAATAAAGCAATTCGCTAAGAGTTAGTGAGTTGTAGGAGGATTAATTAGCAGTTGGATTGCTAATTGGCTCAATTTGATTGAGCAATGGGGCTTGGATCAAGTCTAACTAAATTGGATTCAATTTGGCAAAACTTAGGTTTGATTAGATCAAGCCTAATTAGATTATGAGATAATCCAATTGCAAGGGAGACCAATTCCTAATTAGATTAGAATTTGGGTGCCATCTAATCCCTAATTGGATTAGGATTTAATCAAGAAAAATTGGGTTCCTAATTGGATTAGGATTTCATTCTCTTTGGGTCCAATCAAATCCCAATTAGATTGGGTTTTGATTAGGGTTTAATTGAGACACCAAAAGAGAGCCCAATTTGACTGGGACTCTCTCCCCCAACGCCGCTTAAGAAAGCCCCACTCCCTATGCCACACCACCTCTTGAATTTGCGTGTAATAACCCATGCCCAAAAGGGTTTTGGCATGAGGAACTTCATGCTAAAAAAGGGGGCCACATCAAGTAACTATTTAATGCCCCAAAATCTCTTCTTACACACCAAGAAAATAGGGAGGCATCCAAGAGTCGGACGCCCCCCAAACTCCTCTCTTACCCTTATTCCACACCAATAAATAGATGGTCTTTGAGCATGGGAAACCATGGTTTTCAACATGAAAAAAAAAATCTGATAAGAGATCAAATTTGGGCATAAGGGAAAATAGAGAGAGGTTCTCTCTTGTGTATGGAAGAAAAGAAGAAAAGTTCTTCTTAGGCATGAGAGAAAAGAAGAGTTCTTTCTCAAGCAATATAGATCTCTAACGTAAAGATCTCGTGTGGGTTCTAGGAAGAAAAGGAGAGTCTCCTTGCTCTTCTTCTTCTTCTTCCTCCTCCTAATCTTCTTCTCTAAGAGAGTCTGAGAGATACAAAGAGGATCTTCAATCAACCATCAGAAGGCATCTTCTACAAGGGAGCTTGCACTCCAGTGAAGTTGCAAGCCTCTGATCGGATTCGAGGGCCTCATGTGGATATCCGTAGAGACTGGACGTGTGTGCAGCTTTGCAAAAACCTCATCGGATTATCACGACAATCGGATTGCGGTGAAAAACTACTCGCGCAAGGTGAAATCTCTAATATGATTTTTTAAATTTCAGAATCTTAATTTCGGCATGTGAACACTCCTGGTTATGTGTAGATTAGATCTATATTTTGTATGCATGCTTGATTTAAAAAAATTTTAAATCTAATTCAGTTTAGTTTCTACTGCAATCTGATTTCTGCATGCATATCTTGGAAGTCAGACTTCCTACAAGTGGTATTAGAGCTACGGATTAGTTTCACATGCATGTTATTAAGATCTAAAAATCAGATCTTTAGATCTGATAATCAGATTTGGTAAATTAGATTAGATCTAATTTAAATACATGTGATGTATTAGATCTTGTTTATATATGAGATGTATGAAATCTGTATTAGTTTATGCATATGTGATCTGTGTAGATGTAGATTAAATTCTTAGTAGCCTAGTACTCTTCGAGATTCATAGTAAAGACCGTCCTGCCATAGAGGACTATGATGGAAGGGATGTCTGTATGAATCAAGAAGAAAAATCGCGAAAAGAAAAAATTTACTTTTGTGCAAAACCCTAGATCCAAAACCGTTTAGGATCTAACATAAATTTGAAATTTATATGGTAATGTATGAGATACATGATTAAATGTTTAGATATGAAAGTAGTTTCGACATCCAAACTAAATCTCATGTTCATAATGCACTTAATTAAAGATTTGAAATTGTGAATTAAAGATCTGAAATTAAGTATTAAGGATCTGAAATTAAAATTAAAATCTGAAATTGAGAATTTAAGATCTTAATCTTAAGCATAAAACATGAGAGTTTGGGCTTGGATAGTTCAATTTAGTCTAGTAATTCGATTACTTTTGGATAATCGATTAGTATATGATAGGGCTCAATCGAGATGAGCAGTTGATCCAACCCAATCAAGAATTGATTAGGATTAGATCAAGAGTGCTCGAGATCAACCCAATAATTGTAAATTGGTCACATCAATTAACAGCCACATGTTGGATCGATTAACTCAAAGACCTGATTTGGCCCAATGGCTCAAGCCTGAGTTACATAAGCTAACCTATTTGAAATGGATTGACCTATTAATGTCTAAAGAAAATGGTTTGGCTCGGTGGTTATTTAATTAGTTCCGTTCGCTGATCTGACCAATTTATTGATATCTAAGAAAAGCAACGTAGGAAACCCCACCGATCTTATACTTTCCTGGTCAATTTGGTTGATTAGTCTTGATGTGGTTGCTTGGGAATTCGAGCTAGCCCACACCCTTAGGATTAGTCATAATATTTATGACTAATTAGGATTAAAGAGACCTAAATTAAAAATCTCCTCGTTAATATTGAGTTATAGGGTCTTCCATTGTTGTACAGTATCGTACCCTCTCTGATGTTAACTATTCTTGACTGGACACAGTGGTTTAGTTGCATTAGGAAAGAAGCAACCACTCTATTGGCATAAGATGCTGTGGGGTGGAGATAGGGTTGGGCCCAATAACTATCATGTGAGGATCCCAATGACGGCTTCACTCGCATTCAACGATGGATCTGATTTAACTAAAAAATGAGATCAATAATTGTTAGATGAGGTTTCAGGACCTAGAGACCAGATCTACTACAATTTGCTTAAGAAGCATTGAACAAAATTTGTCCACCTATTAGTTGACACATTTGCCAATAACTATCAGGTGAAGTAGCATGCTAATCGATGGGACCGCAATACCCACTAGAAATCCTAACTCACGAAGGGATTCTCGTTTCTCCACCCGAGTGCAGGGATTCGCAGAAATAGTGGGAGGTAGTTTATTTTTAAAATAAAATTTCTAAAACAAACTAATTATCAATTACAAAAATCTAACTAGAATCTTCGTCTCTCTGTAAGAAAATTGTCTGTCTCTAAGTGACTTGCCTGCTTCTTTGATTACAACCGATTGTTAGGTTCTAATTTTAAGAATTGGCTTAAGAACTTGAAAAGTGTTTTGAATTCCGAGTAATTAGGTTGTGTCTTAGATCAAGAAATTACAAAAAAGATCTTGAAGAGTTCAAGAGACAACCTTTAAAAGGTATGTCAGATCTGCTCGAGATCGAGACTAACCTTACAATTTCTTCTACCACCAATTAAGTTATAGACTCTGGTTCTAGTGTACACTTGTGCACTTCAACGCAGGATCTTAAGGAATGTAGAAGATTGAGGATAGAAGAGATGACCCTACGAGTAGGCAACAGAGCAAGAGTTGCTGCTGTGGCCGTAGGAACCTATCCTCTTCGACTACTATCTGATTTTTATCGAGAATTAAGAGACTTATTGTGTACCTACTGCTAGTAGAAATTTGATTTCTATTTTAAGCTTAGCATAGGATGACTATGAAATCAATTTCAATAAGCACTATTGTACTATTTATTTTGAAAATAAAATGGTTAGACGTGGTCACTTAATTAATGGTCTCCATCAAGGTTCGCTGTACCGGTACCGGACCTCGTACCAGTGAAATTCTATTTAATGTTGGTACACGGTTCGATATGGTACGATAATGTCGGTACGCTTCGGTATGGCATACCGGTACGAGACTGGTACGGTACGATATGGGTAGTATAAAGCGATACGGGGCGGTATGATATTCTATGATCTCTATCATTTGCATGTCGATGCAGATGAATCAATTAACCTATCCAAGCAAATAGTGACTGCCGTTGGATCTGAGAGATCCAGATATGAGATTAACCTAAAGTACATATGGCACCTTAGGCTAGGTCACATTGGAGATGAAAGGATTAATAGACTAGTGGCCTTTTAAACTCATTTTCAGATGAGCCGTATCCAGTAGTCCTGCCTTCAAAAAAAAATGACCAAGCTATCCTTTGTAGGACACGAAGAAAGAACCACTGAGGTACTTACTCTAGTACATACAGATGTGTGCGGTCCATTTGATGTGCCAGCCAGAGGAGGTTATCTCTACTTCATCACTTTTACCAATGATTTTTCATGATATGAATACGTGTTTCTTATGAGACAAATCTAAAGCCTGTGAAAGGTTCAAAAAATTCAGATCTGAGGTAGAAAAGCAAACTGAAAAATCACTTAAGGTACTTCGATCAGATCGAAGAAAAAAATACCTGTGGAGGATTTTTTTAATTATCTCAGAGAAAATGGCATAGTCTCTCAATGGACTCCACCTAGAACTAGGGATTCAATCGGATCGGGTCGGATCATAAATGGGTCGGATCAATGCGGATTGGATCAGAAAATCGTCAATCCAAACCTGATTTGTTTGTTAAATGGATCAAAAATTCAAACATGAACCCGATCTATTTATTAAATAGGTAACCCGACCCGATCTGACCCATTTAATCTGTTTATTAAATAGGTCAAATTAGCTTAAACAGATTAAATAGATTAAATGGGTTAAATGAATTAAACAGATCGGGTTAAATAGATCAAAAATAGGTTAAACAGATTTTAAACAGATTAAACAGATCTTAAATGGGTTAAAGTGGTTAAATAGGTCAGATTAAATGGGTCAGAAATAGGTTAAACAGGTTAAATGGATTATCTGACTCAATCCGATCTAAATATTAAACAGATTAAACAGGTTAAACAGATCATATATCTAAAACCCAAATCCAACCTAATTATTAAATGGATTAAATGGGTTGACCCATTTATGACTCAATCCGATCTGAATATTAAACAGATTAAACAGGTTAAACAGATCATATATCTAAAATCCAAATCCAACCTAATTATTAAATGGATTAAATGGATTGACCTATTTATGATCCAAACATGTTTAGCCTAGATCCAAACCTGTTTAGCCTAAATCCAAACCTATTTATGGTAGGTCGAACATGAGTTAGATTGGCGGGTCAGGTCATATTTTGCCAACCCTACCTAGAATGCTTCAGCTCAACGAGATTTCAGAATGGAGAAATCGAACCCTATTGGATATGGTTCGATCCATGATGAGCTTCACAATCTCCCTCTATTTCTTTGGGGACATACCTTGTTAACAGCCAATTACTTAATTAATTAGGTTTCCTCTAAGTCTATTCCTACCATACCATATGAGATATGACATGGTAAGAAACCAAATTTTGATCACCTCAAAATTTGCGGATGTCCGGCTCACGTCACACGACACCAGGCGGACAAGTTAGAGAGTAGGTCTATGAGAGCTCATTTCATAGGGTACCCAAAAGAGTTTTTGGGATACTATTTTTATCTTCCAAAGGATCACAATGTGATTGTGAACCGGCATGCCATATTCTTGAAAAAAGGATTTATCCAAGATGGAGGCAATAGAAGAAAAATTGAGCTTGAAGAGAGTCTCTGAAGAGCAGCGAGTCATAGAACCTAAAGAACCCATTCTATCTCATAGATCCACTAAGATCTCACATCCTCCTGAAAGGTACATCGATATGCTGACAGAGGATGTAGAGGAAACATTCCTTATGGGTGATATGGACTATGTTGATGATCCTAAAACCTATGACGAAATGATGTTAAACATCGACTTCAAAAAATGATTGAAAGCAATGAGATCAGAGATTGACTCAATGCACACCAACCAAGTCTAGACCTTGGTAGATCCACCAGAAGAAATAGTTCCTATTGGATACAAATGGATCTTTAAGAGAAAGATCGGTTCAGATGGAAAGGTGGAGACCTTTAAACCTAGGCTTGTGGCTAAAGGTTATAGCCAGCGTGAAGGTGTTGACTATCAGAAGACCTCATCAGTTGCCATACTAAAGTCCATTCAAACACTGCTTGCTATTGCAGCGGCTCATGCCTATGAGATTTCGCAGATGGATGTGAAAATTGCTTTCCTGAATGAAGATCTTAAGATATCTATATGGAGCAGTCTTTGGGATTTACGTCCAGTGATGGAGATCACAAGATCTGCAAGCTGCAAAGATCTATTTATGGACTAAAGCAAGCATCTCGAAGTTGGAATACTCGTTTTAATAATGCGATCAAATCATTTGATTTCATCAAGAACGAGAAGGAACCGTGTATTTTCAAAAAGGTCGGTGGGAGGGCTATCATATTCCTCGTATTGTACGTGGACGACATCCTCCTAATTAGAAATGACATTCCCATGATGACCTCTGTTAAGTTATGGTTGTCTAAAGAGTTCTCTATGAAAGACTTTGGAGAAACGTCCTATATTCTGAAAATAAAAGTCTATAGAGATAGATCTAAAAGGATGCTTGATCTTTTACAATAGCTGTACATAGAGAAAGTGCTAAAGAGGTCCGGCATGAAAAACTCCAAGAGGGGTCTATTGCCCCTCAGGTATGGAGTTCATCTCTCCAAAAAAATATGTCCTAGCACACCTGAGGAGATTCGGCATATGAGTAAGATCCCTTATACTTCTGCTATAGAAAGCCTCATGTATACTATACTATGTACTCGACCTGATATTTCTCTTGCTATGAGTGTCACGAGCAGATATCAATCGAATCCAGGAGAAGAACATTAGATTACTGTGAAGAATATCTTTAAATACTTGAGAATGACTAAGGATCTATTCTTGATCTTTGGAGGAGAAGACTTATGGGTGCAGGGATACACTGACTCAGACTTCATGTTTGACATTGATAATAGAAAGTCTACATTAGATTTTATTTTCCTGTGTAACAGTGGTGCGGTTAGTTGGAAGAGTTTCAAGCAACAGATCATTGCAGATTCCACCATGGAGGCAGAGTATATCGCCGCGTCGGAGGCTGCTAAGGATTCTGATTCAAGAAGTTCATTGCGAAGCTGGGTGTGATGGCATTAAATGTCGTTCCACTCTTTGCGACAACAATGGTGCCATAGCGCTCGCTAAGTAATCGAGGTTTTACTAGATGTCCAAGTACATCGAACGACGATTCCATTTGATTCATAAATATCTCGAGAAAAAATTCATCGAGATGCAGAAAATCGACTCCACAAATAATGTGGCTGACCCGTTGACCAAGCCGCTAAGCCAACAGAAGACTGAAGCTCACCTTGAGAAGATGGAGCTTTAGTTTATCGCCAATGTAGGTCAAGTGGGAGATTGTTAGATGTATGCCCTAGAAACCAGATGGACCGACACATGTACACTTTCTAGGACATAATTTTATCATTGAATTTTTAAAATTAATAAAATTAAAATATTTTTTAATTCATGTTATGTATTTTTATGTTTATGAATCGTCTAAGTTGACCTGACAATGACACATATTTTCGAGAGTTGAGAATTTAAGGCACGTGTAATTTGAGGTCAATTCCTAAATGCTCCAGATCGATGGATCATCACACGGACGGTGAATGATCCAGATAGATTAGTGCACGGATCGCTTTTCTTCTCGGATAGATGAGTCTCGAAGTTGCAGTGTGGAGACATTGAAGCGAGAGTGCAGGTATTTGATAGAGATTAAGGATACTGAGTGTGACCAGCACGAGAAGTCACTTAAATGCCTACTTACTCATCAGTAACTTACTCAATATTGCAGTTGTGTAGATAGTTCTTTGGCCTGCGATGTCTTGACTGTTCACAGTGAAGTTGCTGTAGTTTTACTGCACAATCACTTGATTACCTAGCCATTCGAAATCTTGTGGTGTATCTTGGCTACAATAGATCCATTGTAGGAGTAAGATGTGCATTAAGATGGGATCTGCCGATCCTAATAGATAGGAAGAGGTCCAATGCAGTTCATAAGACTGAGTCCTAAAATTCATAGTCATTATAAGTGAATGATGGAAAGGAGTTTCTATAAGATTTCACATGGATTCGAGTCCATTGAATTTGGCATATGACGGACGAATGGATTTGACGAGTTAATCTGCATCTTATCAAGACTCACGATAGAAAAATCGAACTACACGATAACTACACTTAGAGGTTCATTTTCAGTTCTGCTGGATTGCCACTACATACTGCTAGATGTCACTGGTGGATTGTGGAACCAATGAGAATTATTTTGATAATTAATAATTCTCAATTGGTTGAATTGAAAAGAGTTTCGTCCATTGAAAGAAGTTTCAATGACATTGTTGATGGAGATCACAATGTATCCCACTACTAGACAGAATAGAACCTATGGAATCACATACAAAAGAGATCTTTGTCCAATTAGATGGTTAATTAGCGATTATGAATCGTCATTAGGTCTAATCATCAATATGATTGATGATTAATCCATTGCAAGAGTTGCAATAAAGCAATTCGCTAAGAGTTAATGAGTTATAAGAGGATTAATTAACAATTGAATTGCTAATTGGCTCAATATGATTGAGCAATGGGGCATGGATCAAGTCTAACTGAATTGAATTCAATTTGGCTTGACTTAGACTTGATTAGATCAAGCCTAATTGGATTATGAGATAACCCAATTGCAAGGGAGACCAATTCCTAATTAGATTAGGATTTGGGTGCCATCTAATCCCTAATTGGATTACGATTTAATCAAGAAAAATTAGGTTCATAATTGGATTAGGATTTTATTCTCTTTAGGTCCAATCAAATCCTAATTAGATTGGGTTTTGATTAGGGTTTAATTGAGGCACCAAAAGAGAGCCCAATTTGATTGGGACTCTTTCTCCCAATGCCACTTAAGAAAGCCCCATGCCCCATCCATGCAACCTCTTGAATTAGCGTGTAATAGCCCATGCCCAAAAGGGTTTTGGCGTAAGGAACTTCACGCTAAAAAAGGGGGCCATGCCAAAGAATTATTTAGCACCCCAAAATCTCTTCTTACACGCCAAGAAAATAGGGAGGCATCCAACTCTTGGACGCCTCCCCCAAACTCCTCTCTTAGCCCTATTCCACGCCAATAAATAGATGGTTTCTTGGACGCCTCCCCCAAACTCCTCTCTTAGCCCTATTCCACACCAATAAATAGATGGTCTTTGGGTGTGGGAAACCATGGTTTTCAACATGAAAAAAAATTTGATAAGAGATCAGATTTGGGCATGCGGAAAAGTAGAGAGAAAGGTTCTCTCTTGTGTGTAGAAGAAAAGAAGAAAAATTCTTCTTAGGTGTGAGAGAAAAGAAGAGTTCTTTTCTCAAGCATGATAGATCTCTAACGTAGAGATCTTGTGCGTAGATTCTAGGAAAAAAAGGAGAGAGTCTCCTTGATCTTCTTCCTCTTCTTCCTCCTATTCTTCTTCTCTAAGAGAGTCTGAGAGATACGAAGAGGATCTTCAATCAACCATCAGGAGGCATCTTCTACAAAGGAGCTAGCAACCCGGTGAAGTCGCAAACCTCTGATCGGATTCGAGAGTCTCGTGTCGATACCTATAGAGGCCAGATGCGTATGGCTTTGCAGGAACCTCATCGGATTACCACGGCAATCAGATTGCGGTGAAAACTACCCGCATAAGGTGAAATCCCTAATCTGATTTTTTAAATTTCAGAATCTTAATTTCAACATGTGAACGCTCCTGGCTATGTATAGATTAGATCTATACTTTGTATGCATGCTTGATTTTAAAAGGTTTTAAATCTAGATCAGTTTAGTTTTCGCTGCAATCTGATTTCTGCATGCGTATCCCGAAAGTCAGACTTCCTGCATATAGAAAATATGTAGCTAAACATCAATAAAAAGCTTGGATTGTTATATTTTCTCAATATGTTGGGCAATAAAGAGGGTGAAGAAATGAAGGTTGAGATGGAACTATTCTAAAGCAATGAAGGTGTGAAGAAATAAGTATAATAAAAGGAACTATAAAAGTTTCACAAATTAAGGAGAAATTGATGGAGAATTGATTGAGATAGAATGGACAAACATGATAAAGAATGGAGGGAAGACCTAACATAACAAGGATGGACGTTATGAAAACAGACATGGAAAAGCTATTGAAGTAACATCAAATTTGGCATAACACCAAATAATTAGGGCTAAGTTGAGTGGTTATGGTTATGGTTGTGCGCAAAATGTACTTGAAAATTAAATATTAGTATTTATGTATTATGGCTCTAAAAGAACAATCATTGACCATCTTAGAAGGTTAATAGTTTATTGTTCTCTTGTTCAAGTTATATTAATGACAAAGCATTGTAGATGGCTTACTATTTATAATACATTAAATAACATACCTGGAAATAAAAACATAACAAAGATAAAGGTCAAAATTAAAATTTCATAATGACAGGAATCATAATTCAGTATTAATGCATGTAAAAAAGTTTTAATTAGTATTTATGATATAAAATTATTTATGATGGAAAAAGTATTACAGTGCTTCATAATCAAGTTGTCGAGTCTAAAGGAAGTTAGTAAATGAATTATGCCGACTTGAAGACCAATCCCTTGCATAACAATGTGGAGGTTAGCTAATCAAAAAATGTTGAACCTTTCATTGCAACAATGGGTGACACCCGTATTAACAAATGCCCTGGTTGTTATCATATCAGATGAACAGCATTCTTTCTAGCAAGAAATGATTAAATTTGAGAGAATAAATCTGGAATCTTAAGCTCCAAAAGGTAGACATTCAGTTACTATAAGATGCATCACCTCAGCAAAAGAACTGTGCTTGTGTCTGTTAGCAATAGGTTGCATGCGTGCCTTAATTTGTTCACAAGCATCTAAAACTGCTGCACCATACATGTCAGAGCTTGCAGAAGCCGCTGTCGGTGATGCATTGGGAATCTAGATCAAAAAAACAAAAAAGAATTTAGACAAAAGTCCATGTGATAACAGATTGATGAATGTAAACCTCTTGTTGCCATCGCTAAGATTTTATTCACTGCTATTGCACATTAACATATTTATTTTTCATCTTATATTCTAAAGATCAAGAGCAAACGTGCAGAATACATGGTATAGCTTAAGGAACAAATTCACCTTATCTGTACTTGTCTCTGATATAAATACCGAACTTATAGAGATATTAAAGCACGAGGCAGCAATTTGGGCAACTTTTGTATGCAGGCCTTGTCCCATTTCAACACCCCCATGCGTCACTAGAACATGCCCATCACAATACACTTGTACGAGAGCACCGGCCTATACAATAAATAATATGTGATAATAAAACTATAAAAGTTGTGTGCAGCAGAATATTGAACTCCAAAATTGATATACATGGTGGACTTATTTCATATGCACAAGCTAACAGAAAAAAATTATTATGGTGGCCAAATAGTTATTCCACCAACATGGTCATCCCAAACATCAGAAGTTAATTAAGTAGAACTTGGTTGACAGAGACAGATGGCCTTGTACAATTTTGGAGCTATTTAAAACCCCAAGGGACTTAATCAAAGCCAAATGGTGATTGAGAAATGTAGAAAGCAAACTATTTTTGCAGCTTCTCAGTTACCTGGTTCATGAACTTCGTAGTAAAGGAGATACCAAACTTGGTTGGAATCATTGCAATTCCTCGCTTCCTCCAGCGATTTTGGAGATTGTAATGGTCTACCCTTTCACGAGCCTTTGAAAAATCACAAGATGCCTTTAGTTCATCCCATACCTGCCTCAATGTACAGTTTTCAAGTAGCTGACCATAATGCAGCACATATCCTTCACTTTGAAAATTAAGTTCCTGACAGATATTCATTGATTTAGAAGTCAGAGCATGATGAGGACCACGATAACTAAAATAATATCTACAGAGCACGATGACATGCAATTGAAGAACACTTTACTCTTATCTCTTCAGGACTTTTCTTAAGCTCTACAGCAACTCGCTGGATCCAATTTTCTGCAATAAGCATACCCTGAGGACCTCCAAAACCCCTGAAAGCTGTATTACTTGGAAAATTGGTATAGCAAACTTGCCCTCGAACCCTGATATGTGGTATAGCATAAACATTATCTGAATGAAACATAGCACGCTCAAGGACAGCAAGAGACAGGTCTAAAGAATTTCCAGCATTGTTGTAGAGTTGGAGATCCAATGCCAACAGCTTCCCAGCATTTGTGTACCCAATCTGGAAGAAGTTCTTACATTTATTATATTTTAAACATAAATAAATTACATAGCACATGGAAAACATGAGAAAGTGATGGTCTAACCAATTATTTTTTCCCCTTAAATAGTTAAGCATCAATGAATTCCTCACCTAAATAGGGATAAAAATTCCTTCTTCCTACAGAACTCAAAAGCATTAAACTAATATTTGAAGAAAGTTGAATCATTATGTAGTTTGCTCATAAACAAAGCACAAAAAAGCTCATGAAAGCTATGCTTTAACAACTTAAGCATCTAAGATATAAGATCACAAAACAAAATGAGAAGAATATGCAGGTTTTTTATTGCCTTCCAGTATTCACTAGGTATGATTCTTAAAAGCAACAAAAGGTTGGAAATATTTCTTAATCTATAAGACAATGAACCTTCTTGAGTAACATTCTGTCCAAATTTTAAGATCTAGCTAGCCATTGTCCAAATCTTAACATTTTTCCTCTCATAAAAATCCTAAAAATTCTCAAGCTTGCAAAAGTAAAGAGGCCAATTCCCAATAGGGCTATAGCATCTCAAAATCTTGTAGCATTTTTGCATACCAAAAATTCTTATATATTAATTAAAGAGAGCCAATTAATTAATAATTTCATGCATGCTTCCAAGGTTTCAAAATGCAAGAAAATGCACAAAATGTAAATGACATGTTTGATACTGCAAACAGTATGAACCTTGATTTGAGTGATCCATATGGCCTTGCATATAATGGCTTACAATTTGAAGTAAGATTTAAGGTCCTACCAGGATGGTACTAACAGTACCATACCATTCTAACAAGAAAATGCGACTAGGATAGGTGTAGAGAGAGGTTTCTCCTGAAATGAGACATCCCAATTGTCTTGGTCCTTCTCAAACAAGGTTGGCTGTGCCAATACTGGAGCCCATATTGGTTGGCTGATGGCATGGTTCAATACACCTCGTGCCATTCTGTGCCGGACCCGAACTAATAAAGCAGAGAGGAGGAGAGCGAGAAGGAAATAGAGGTAAGAGGGAGAGAGAGAAGGGGAGGGAAGGAGAGAGAAAGACAGAGACGACCTCAGACAGCCTCCGAAGGCCGTCGAAGCGTCGAAGCAGGGGCAAAAAAAGCAAGGGCCGGAGGCCATTGCCGTTTCCCTCAATAACACCAAAACAAAAAACAAAACAAAGATCTGAGCCACTATTTCAATCAATCTGGAGATCCTCTCCCTAGGTAGCGCCTGCGGCAACCTTGGCAGCCCTCCAACGGCCTCCAGAGGGGTCTCTTCCTCACCTTTCCTCCTCTCTTCCTCTCCCTCACCTTTCCTCCTCTTCTCTCTCTCTCTTCCTCTCTTTCCTTCTCCCTCCCTGGTTCCTTGCCGATGTTTTGTTTCAAAGGCTGAAACCGTCCTGGTCCACCATGGGTACAGTTCGGCATGCTCCGAACCAGACAATTTGAGATCGTTCCGCTCACCATGATCCTAACCATCGCAATTGCATTCGACACTCAAGACAAACCAAGAAAATCAAGATGGACCGGGACCATTTTTTTTTGTTTTTCTTCAGCTTTTCTAATTGCTAAGACTATTTTGGGATGTTGTGATGCTTCCTCCTATTCCAACTCCATACCATCCTAGGAGCAAATTGGGAAATCACCCAATACAAAGATTTAAAGCCTTGGTCTGAAATTTTACTCAGTGGAAACCAAGCTAAAGATCTGATTTTGGCCCAAACCTGATCTGAAAAAGGCTGATTCCTGACTTTAGTCAGCAACTTAACTTATTGGACTGGAAAGCATTTTTTTCTAAACTAGACTTGAAATAAAAATATAATTATTTTTTTTACTGTAGTTTTGGTTATCCTAGGAGCTCAAATTTCGTAGACATTTCTATTAATCTATGTTATATTACCAATAATATAGTACAAGTTTCACATGACTCTTGAAACTATCATTTTTGATAATGATTACTTTTGGTTTCCACCCGGAAGTACTTAACCAATGCATCTAAAGGTCCCCAACATGAAAAAACAAAATCCCATAATAATGTTTAATTTATCTTTCTTTAAATAACTGTGGTTTTCTTACTATTTTTTAAGGTTACTTACTGTAATTGAATCTTAAGATTTCTTTACAAAATTCAACAAAACTGCTAAAACTACAGTGAAACTACTTAAAACAACACTCATGATGTAGTCCAGAACTTTGTAATAGGCAGACTCCACTAGGACAAGTGCACCACAAATAGACCAGGAGCCAATGTCGCAACAAGCAGACATCCGAAGTGCCAAGAGAAGTATAGTAAGGTTAAAGTAGACAAGCATGAGAAATCGATGCTCAGTGAGACAAAATGAACATCTAGTGAGCTAAGATAGGAAGAAGGTGAACTAGGAACAAGTGTACTACTTGCATGAAGTTTAACAAAAAGACAAGTATAATGGCTTGGTCAAATAGAAGGATTGTTTGACCCATGGTTTTGAATGAGAGCATAATTTGAAGCCCCAATTATCAATCATGTTGATTACCACACCCACAATTTGTTACTACCAAGATTTTCCATACCATATCGTACCGGTTCGATACCAGTGTGCACTGCAAGGCATGTACCAAACTTGGCATACCAAACCAGCCCCATACCGACATGGTAACAAGTTGGCACTGGTACAAGGCCCGGTACTAAGACAGTGAACCTTGGTTAGTACATTATTTATTAGCCTAACTTGAGACTATTTCTCCAAAAAGATCTTCAACAGAAGGTTTGTCCATAACCTCCTCATGGACTCTCTATCATCATTCTAGTTATGTTTTGCCATCTACAATAGGTTTTGATCTCAAACAGACCCTTCATCCCTTGGTTAAGGAGTCCAGTCAGCAATCTTTCAAGCTAGGTCTATGACAATCCTAGAGAGAATTATGAGAATTATTTGAAATCTCCAAAAGTCTATTTAAAAACTTAGTTAGGATTTACTTTCAACTTTAAAAATATGCTCTGATTATGGAAACATCTGTGAAAACACAAGCTTTTTGTGAATATTTTGAAATTATTTTCAACCTTCATTGTTGCCTATTCATTGAGATATTTTACGGTATTTTAAAGTGCAACTCCATTTTAAAACTTTTTAATCCTAATAGCTTCTCAGTTGTCTTGCATGTTACTTTCTGAATTATATGCTTTTGCTCTTCACTGGTTGATAATAAATTTTTCATCATCTGCCTCATTACGTCAACAACATAATATTGTTTAAACCTAATCACGTCAAGCCAATAAAGGAGAAACAGCAATCATACAACAACATGAATAACCTTGACAATTTCGCTAATTTTTGGGCCTAGAGGTTTCCCCTAGTGCTCACCTTTCAGCAGAAGTGTACTTCGAGCATCCCTTCTCTCATCACATGCCTGACACCAACTTTAGCCTGATTCCCCATCAAACATCATTTGGAGCTTCTCACAAATGAAGGCAAGTCACTTCATGATCCTACCTACTGTCATAAGGACTTTAATTTACATTCAGTTTCTCCATACAACATTTTTAAGTCGAGCATGTGCTTGACCAAATTTTCCATCACCAGGCAAATCGTCTACTGGGTTTTAGTCATCTGTACTCTTTGCTACCTTGTGGGTACCATAATCCTCAGGATATTGGCATTCCCTTCTTCACTCTATTTTTCAAGCTTGCCCTAAGATTGGCATTTTAATATCTACTTCAATCTTCTATCGAAACTGTTCTCTCAACAACTGATCAGCAATTTCTTATGGAATCAAATCAAAATAACAAGTCATTTCAAATTTCTTAGCATCAAAATTAATATAACATGGATAGCATACATGCACAGACTTTTCAAATACTTGAATTAGCAACTCTCCCACAACAAGGTTCTCTGGTTATTCTACTCTCATGTAAATAAACTTAAGTTCTTTTCCCATTAGATTCCATTGTAGCATTATTCACTTGCTTTGATATGAAATGCTATATGTGGAGTCCAATTGAAGTTTACAGCTTCTAAGCAGCTGAAAGCACCTATTTTCAGGCTTGCTGTAACCATGGTACTTATTTCAAATTAAAACTTTGAAACAACCATCAGCTATATCATTCTATAGATGCCTATTCATATCAATAGCCATAGAGAAATTAACAAAATACAGCATCAATACGTTCTTTCACCTAACGAAGCATGTTAAATGCATAATAGCAATCAATTAATGTTTTCCAACAAAGAAATGAAAGATTTTATTTGTTGTTTGTTATTCAACAAATGATCAGCTTACTTGAAAATATTATTTCACTAAACAAGGTTAACAGTTTATCACTTCATCATTATATTATTAGACAAGTAAATTTCCACCTTTCTGGCCACAAGCCAATGAATTTCTATGAATTTCAAGTGATACAGCAGTCTAAATTTTGATGCCTCCACAGCAAATTTATTAGAACATGCATGGCAATCTACAAATGCAGTTTCAAATATAATTGCGGTCATTCTCCAATGTCAACAGGACATGCTGGTAGAAGAAACCTGAAATGCAACAACAATTAGAAATTCATTACATTATTTTGAATTTAGCACCTTGTATTTCCCAAGGAAACTATGCCTTTGTCCAGTTATCATCATGTCTATATCCCTGTCTAAAGTAATTTTCACTGGTCTCTTCAAAAGATATGATGGTACAGAAGCTGAAGCAGCAATAAAGGCAGATCTCGTTTCTTTTCCACCAAATCCACCACCAATGCGCTTGGTCCTGCAAACAACTTTCGACATTGGAAGATCAAGAACACCAGCAACACAGTCCTGGTGCTTTTGGGGTGACTGAGTACCAAGAAAAAGATAAAGATAATATCAGCAAGAAGAAGGCTCCTAACTTCAATTTTGCATGCAATAATAAACAAGATTAAGAAAGCAAAGACATAGAAAGCAGGAATCTTTGCCATATAGAAACTCATATATGTGCTCCCAATATAGACATCATTTGAACTGTGCATAAACAACGTAGTACCTACTTTTGTACAAACAGCCACATACTGCATGCTATTAGTTTATTTCCCAAAGGTCATCTAACTGAAATTCATTTAATAAATATTAGCACTCAATTGGTTAGCTTCCTCATATAACAGATCCCTATGTATTCAAAATTTCACCGACATTGCATCCAGCTTGCACCTAACTTCACATCCATGTGCAGATAACTGTACTTACCATCTCAAACGTTAAAATTTTCTTAAAAATTAATGATCTATGCAAGATTCGCAGGCTCAGTACCATTCTGAACCATATTGTACCGTACCGAATATAAAAAAATCCCACCTAACAGCACAAAAAAGAAAAAGATAAAGAAAACCGAGCCGAACCGGACCAAACCGCCCGATATCAGGCGGTTCGGGCCAATACTGTATCGAACCGACCGGTTTGGTCTGGTTCATGCCATTTTCCAAAAATCCGACTTGAACCGAACCAGTTTCCTACTGGTACGGTACAATATTGGGTGTACCGGCTGGTTCGAGCCGGTTTAGAATACCATGGATCTATGTAATAAGCACAAAGATTCATCCTACCCCATGACAGAAATGGAGACTCAACCATGTTTTTGTTATTAGCTATCTCATTCTAATTTTACCCTGTTTCTCAGCCAAGGAACAACCCCATGGTAACACTATGCTCATATTTCAAGAATCAAGACAATCGGAAAACCTATGGATATGAAATTTCTGTGGCGCCCTTATAATGGTGGAAGGGACCTCTGGTACAATACCATTTCCTGCCTTATTACCATGGCACATATGAATATATATTGTAGCATCAGCAAGATGAGAGGTTATCATCAGCATAAAAACTAGTGAATAACATAAGCCTATCTGGTCTCCACAAGATACAGTGATCACCAGGTCTCAAACATCTAATTGTCCCAGCTAAAAGAGGTGGCCAAAAAGGTGGGTGGGAGGTCATGAATGGGACATTGGGATGGATGTTCAAGTATCATTTTACCAGTTGTACTGAAATGGAAAAATTACTAAAATGTAGTTCCCATTTATTTATGCTTCAGCATGACAAAATGATGAGGTCCACAGCATTTTTTTTCAAATTCTATTTGACAGATTAAGGAGCATCTCCTGTCAGCATTCTTATAAAGGGAAATTGCGCATAGACAGACATCAAATTTTAGTTTGGATGATAATTTCAATATTATTAATTGATCAAATATTTGATAAATGATGGGATCAGTAACCTATGCCATGAAGAAATCAGGAATTTCCTGTGCATGGTGTATATCTTTATATCTCGGACCACTAGCCACTTTTGATGCCCTGGACCACTTGCCACTTTTCAAACCTAGAGTTTTATTGAACTATGGACTTTATGATTAATTTAGTTTCTAAAACCATATTCTCTTTTGATGATTTTGAATTGTTCGTCGTCCTATGCTACCTTCAATTCATGTTTTATGTTCTATATGCTCTTATGAAATTGTATGAATCATTTATTGATATTTTAAACACATATTTGCCTTGACATTCTATTCTAATTAGAAGTTCTTCCATAAGATTTGCCATCTTGGTACAAGACCCCATAATGCTACCATTTTGGTGCAGTGTCAAAATGCTCGGTACAGGGTTCCAAGAACATATGACTTGTTATAAATTATCAGAACTCTTCTTTACAATCAAGTGTTTTAACTCTTTCACTAAATTTGTATTTTTTTAATTGGAACCATGGTTCACTAAACCACCCTGAACCGGGTGGTTCGAGGCATGATAAACCATACTAGCCACCAATTGGTGCAATTTTGACATTCAATTCGGAATGCCGACGAAAACGAAGAGAGAAGGAAAGAGAGGAAGAGAGAGAGAGGAAGGGACAGAAGGAGATGGAAAGGCTGGCGATGGCGCATTGGGGGGCTGCCGAGGTCTTCCGAGCTCCATGATCCTCCGGATGGTTCGGGGCATACTAACTCATACCGTTAGTCAGCCGGCATAGGATCCATTTCCGAGTCTGCGAACCTTGATTGAAACCTTTTGATATTACATTATCTGAAGGAACCAAGATTTGGATTTTCAATAATAATTGAATATATGGTGTGATTTTAAGATTCAGTGAAAACTTAAATTCTTGACCACATTAAAAAATTACTTATTGCGCTCTTCTGTATCAATTTTACAAACTGATCAGTCAAAGCATGAGTGGACCTATTTGAGGTGGACTTGATATTTCAAAGTGAATATGTAGATCTAGCAATGATCAAAGTGACACTATAAACCAAGGTTTCCTGTACCGGTACCGGTGGCCGGATCGGCCGGCCGGCGGTACGATACGGCACGCCTCCATTCCGTTCCGAATCAAGGCGAACCGACGAAGGAAACCGGAAAAGAAAAAGAGAGAAAGAGAGAGAAATAGAGAGAGAGGGACGAAGGAAGAAAAAGAAGGAAGGGGATCCGTCGGAGGCCCTCCGGCGGACAGCCGTGGCCGTCGGGTGGCCGAACGGCCTCCCGCGGCTCCGCGCGGGGAGCAGGGGCGATCCACCCCTGTTTCTCGATTTTTTTTAAAAAAAGCTTTTTCAAAATGAAGTCGGCAAGTGGTTTGCCGACTTAATTAAGTGAAGTCGGCAAACCACTTGCCGACTTCGTTTTGAAAAAGCTTTTTTAAAAAAAAATTCCGAGAAACAGGGGTGATCCGCCCCTGTTCTCCGCGCGGAACCGCGGGAGGCCGTTCTGCCGCCCGACGGCCACGGCTGCCCGTCGGAGGGCCTCTGGCGGATCTCCTTCCTTCTTTTTCTTCCTTCCTCTCTCTCTCTATTTCTCTCTCTTCCTCTCTTTTTCTTTCCGGCAACGGCATGTACCGTTTTGCATGCCGGAACCATCTCGGTTCCCCGTCGGGACGGTTCGGCACGCCCCGTACCGGACGGTTCGGCCCGGTATGGCAAACCCTGCTATAAACATAGTTTTTCACGTTGTATTGATATACAAGGTCAATGTTTGAAAACCCATGGGATGGAGATGTCCTGATTTCTCCATGCAACAAAACGTCCCGCTATCTTGTCCTGTTCTAACCATAGTCCTGGTAGATATCCTCTATTTCTCCCCCTTCTCCTTTCCTTTTTTCTTTCTTTCTTTTGTTTTATCTTTCCTTCTTTTCTTTTTATTTCTTCTACCCTTTTTGTCTCCTTTCCTTTCTATTTCTTTTTCTTATGCTTTCCTTTCTTTCCTTTTTTCCTTTTTATTCTTTTTTCTCTTTCCTTTCATCCTTCCTTTCTTTTTCTTGTCCCTTCTTCTTTCTTTCTTTCATTTTTCTTCTTTTCTTTCCTTTCACTTTTTTCCTTTCTTCATCTTTCCTTCCTTGCTTTCTTTCCTCTGTCTTCTTCTTCTCCCTATGTGCATGGGTCTCGGTGCTTGACCCTATTCCGATCTTATTTTCTCACAGGAATGGACTAAAACAGTCGAGATGCCCCCAGTCCCGCCACACATAAAATCTTGTACAAGATTTTAAATCCTATGGGATAGGAGCATCCTGATTTTCCCACATAACAAGATACTCCACATCCTGCCCCATATCGATGGCTGTGCCGATTGAGTGTCCCGATATTTGCTTTGAACCTCCTTTTATATTTTTTGAGTTTTTGCTTACAACATCTATTAAAATTTATTTTTTTATTTATTTTTTAAACATACTTGACCTTCAAAAGTAATATATTTAAAATAAATTGGTCCTACTTAATATGCTATCATATATATTGATTTGCTCAATCATACATATATTCATACATATATAAAGTTGACACTATAATTTCTTGTGGCTTTCTAGGTTATTAGAGATTCTTTTTTCATTACCAAGTAACAATCTCTTATAATTAAAATAGCGGATGAGTTATTGACAAGGCAAAAATGATGTGGTTGGATGAAAAGTGGCAATTTTTACTACATAAGCTTTGTCACGTAATCAGCCACTATTACCTTTCAGTACTTTAGTATTGACAATTGCAATTGATACTTAGATATCGAGTGGGGATGAAGAAAAACTGTCATATTGTGTAACAAAATAAGAATTAGGAAAATAAGTGCATGTTTATAAGTTATTGCTCAAACAATTAACATGGTGACCATTTTTCTAAGTTTGAAAATACCACTATTAAAGAGAATCAAGATGAGCAAGAAAGATTTTATAAATTTTTATAAGAAACAAAGGATGAACTTACTCGAAAAATTTTCTTGATTTTTATATAATATTATTTTCTAAATATATAATGTTAGAGATGTATATACAATGATATATACATATATCCTCTTTTTTATATTATTTTTCTTCTACATAATATTATTTTAAAAAAATAACTATAGTCAATTTTTTTCTTTTTTTTATACTATTTTTTTACAGATAGTTTAATATTTTATACAATTTTTTGAGAAAAAGAATATGCAACGACCTTAAGCATACTCACATATGCGGAGTTCTTTATTCCCCTGCCTAACCACTCAACCAACACAATGCAATGCAAGGTTTTTACAATAACTAAATGTACTTAAAAGATACGAATCAAATTATGAAAAAATATAAATAAATAAAAAACTCGCTAGCCCCTTCTTGATCCTTCCTTTCCACCTCTTTTAATTACTTCACCCTCCTCCCATTCAGCCCTTTCCCTCTTTCTCTCCCTCCTGTCACCCTTCTCTCTCCCCATTGATCCCTTCCTCGTTGATCTCTTCATCCCGCTCAACCCAATGATAGCTGACATAGGAGAGTCCCACCGGTTGGGCACCGAAGGCCTTGAACAGTTGAACCCTAAGTCCTCGACTTCAGATTTTGGAACGGGCAGCGAAGGAGATGAGGCAATTGATCGCCACCAGTAGCGGAGAGGCCTATGACTACCATCGACATTTTCGTTGGCAAGGTGGATGCAAGATGACCATATTGGTGAGTGTCCCAGCTAGGATGAAGGTGGGACATGTGGAATGGCCAATGGACATGGTTTTGGGGTCCCACACCCATCCTAGGTCCCGTTATCTCATGGGAACAGCATGGGACATTCCCCATCTTGACGAGACTTCAAAACTTGTTAATATCATTTGAAGGTATAGTATTGTGTATTAGAGGATATATTCAAGTTGTAAAGTATATTTCATCTTAAATGATGAGTTATTTTTTTATCTGCATTTTTAGTTATGTATTATTGAATGCCATGTTTTCTTTGAGCACCATTCACCGAACCAACCTTAACCGGGTTATTCGAGTTGTACCGAACTGAACCAGCACAAAATTAGAATGATTCAATGGGTCGATTCGATTTATAAATCCCTCTACCAAACATGTGAGGGAGCACTCTCTCTCCGCTCACTTGCGCTCTCCCCCTTTGATGTTGACTTATGCTAACTGATATCGAGGTAAGCCCCCACCTTTCTCTCTACCCACCCTCCCCCCTCCCTCCCTCTCTCTTCCTCCCTCTCCTTCTCCCTCTTTCCCCTCTCCATAAGCCCCCATCCCTTTCTCTATCTCTCTTCCCATCCCTCTCCCTACCAACCTCCCTCCCTATCCTTCTCCCTCTCCCCTACCCATAAGCCCTCCTCTCTTTCCCTCCCTCTCCTTCCCTCCCTCCCTTCCCTCTCTCTTCCTCCTCCCTCTCCCCCACCCCCTCTTCCTTGCTCGAGTCTAGTACACCTCTTGGTACCATGCTTACTGAAACAATATCGAACCAGTCACCAGCCAGAACGAGCCTCAGTACTAGTCCGATAGACCTTGCTTTTGAGGATATTATATTTCAATGAAGTTTTAATCAATTATGTTGGTGGCTCTCGAGATTCAATCAAGTTCAAATTTTGGGTTGTGACATCATGCTATCAATTGATGTATATTTTGTTCCCTCTAATCTATGCATATTGAGCATATATCATAGCTATGTACAAGATATGATAGTCATGTACATTGGATGGAAGTGTTAAAACTTAAAAGTATAAATATGCTAGCTTCATGGCTAATCAAGAAAAGTTTTTGCTTTGATACTTACTATCCAGTTTGAAAATATTAGAGTCCAACTATATGTTAGAAATAATTTGAGAGCCTATCTAAGAAGATCTAAACATTATTTTGCTAAAGAAATAGACAAAATTGCCATAATTGAGGGATTATGCCACACCCACATTGGCAAAATTTACCAATGCTCATCTAAATCTGGAAGTGCAATCCAGACCTGATAGTAGAGAATCCTCAAAATATTAAAGACGCAGAACAAGGTTTGCTGTACCGGTACTGGATGGCGAGCCGGTGCCGGACCGGTATAGTACGATACCGGTACCGTACCATACCGACACACGGTACGTCCGAGCGTACCGGTCCGATACTGGTACATAATTTTTTTCGATTTTTATTTTTTTTTTATTTTTAAAGTTAATAATTGATAAATACAACCTCAATATGGCATTATATTGCATATTATTGACATATTTGGGTTCAATTTGGAGTTAGGTTGCGGTACAAAGACTCTTGATCCAAAATTTCAAACATATATTTATTTACATTATATTTCAACTATGTCATCTTAAAACTAAAAAAAAAATATATAAAATACGCATTAAAATGTATCTAAATATTTAAGTACAAAGCGCAATAACTGATATACGAACTTTAAAATGTACTCTGCATTTAATTTCTTATCGAGTGTCTGTGACGCTCGTAGATATCTGGATCATCAACATAGTCTGAAGGGACATCAGTCCAACCCTCTAGCCAAGCTGCACCGTACTCTCGAATATTCATCATCCCATAAGGCATCCTCTCTGGATTGTAAAACATCTCAGACCTCTCGCTAAAATTCTGACTCTGAGAAGTATCCTCGAGATGATGGTACGATTATGGAGGAGCCCATCCAAATATGCCAGTAGCAAAATCTGATCCTGGAGCTGCTCCAGGCTGCATAGGATAGTAACCACTAGAAGATGATGCCTCGAATGCACCATATGCATATGGATCATAAAGTGGCTGTAGATAATAGAATCCATAATGCGAGGATGATCCAGATACATCCATGGATCTTACTCCACGTGCAAGATCGTCCGCAGCTGCATCATATGCTGGACGACCTCTAGGAGCCCATCGTCTATATGAAATCGACTCCCCACGATCTCTACCGACTCGTCCACCATGATCACTATTCTGTATGACATGCGTAAACTGAGACTCACCGATGAATCGAATATCACCCTGTGGCTGTGTCTCATAAACGATGATCTCCTATCCTCCAGTTCCTCTCTGATCATCAGATCCATGGCTACTACTACCAGCATCATCATCACTCTCCTTGATATCCGTATCTGAACCAGATCGCTCCTGTACTCTCGAGAGTGGTACACATGCAACTGTCTTTTCCTTTCCCCCCTTGTGCCCCTCTGTGACTGAGTTTTCTGTGATTGGGAGGATGGATGCCTTCTTGCTGCTGCCGGGAGGAACGTCTATACATCTCTCGCTCGAATCTCTGGAAAGATGTATCGGATAACGAGTCATGTGATGAACGAGTCCCTTATGTCCCCTCAGACTGTGGCTGATCAGCTGGAACCCTATATGGAATATTTTTTCTGCCCATTGCCCTGGATCCACCCTGATCTCCCTTGCCACCACACTGGCTGGTCGTGGAGGGGATCCTGGCTCATCAAGCTCTGGCTCCTGCTGCTGACCTGCAAGCCATCCGATGATCGGATCGTCATCCTCGTCGGCATAATCATCCAGCGTCGGATCAGTGTACTTCAACTGAACTTTCTTCTGAATACATTTTAGCCTCAACCTCAGATTGTAGTGAACATATACAAGATCGTCGAGGCATTTTTGTGTCAGACGATTTCTCTGTTTGCTGTGGATAAAGGCGAAAGTGGATCAATTACGCTCACAGCCACTAGCAGAGACCGTTTGAGAAAGAATACGGACAGCCATATGTCTCAAATTTTCTGCTGACGTTCCAAAATGAATCCACCATTCAGCTACAAAAGCAAAATTATATATCAAATTTGATGATATTATTAAGCAAAATTACATATCAATCTACATTGCTCATTATTTATATGTAATTTACCTGGATTCATCTGCTTTTTGCTTACGACAGCTGATGGGACTCCAAAACTGTCTGATCTCTCTCTAAACTGTTTCGTCTGAAATAAAATATATTTATTATTTATAAATATATTAAATCGAATTCAGTTGAATAATTACATCTGTTTTAAACTAGCATACCTCTTGCAGACATAACGACGCGATTTCTAGATCGAGCACCATCTTATATATGACATTGCGAAGAGCAGCAAGAAGCTCGCTATCCATATCTATCCCCAGAATAGTATACTGAAATCTCGGATTCAAGTAATAAGCTGCAGATAAATTTCAAGACTGATTAAGCACAATTTTATTTTCATGCTTCGAAAAAATATTTTAAAACATTCTTGAATCCAAACTTACCAGCTAGATGCAAATCTCTACCCATCTGATAGTCCCAACGGCGCTCAATAATGTTAATGAATTCTTGAGCATGCTTGGGATCATTCTCACTGATCTGTTTCTTTGTCCTCTCCATCATGTAATATAGGAAGACCATCTGGGGGTATCTCTCGCTGTCCACGGCGTGAAGCACCTCATATAAAGGCTTGATAGCCTTCACTATCTTCTCAATCCGCTGTCAAAATGACTGACTCGTCACCAAGTTCTCCACATAACTTCCATCAGTGTCGGCCCTCGCATATCTGCTCTCCTGTCACTCGGCACTGACAAACATCTGATGTAGGGCTATTTTCTTCTGAAGAAGACTATCAAGTGCTATGTAGTTGGTAGCAAACCGTGTGATACCCAGTCGTAAGATCTCCCCTCCAGTATACATCCGCATCAATGAAAGAACCCATGTGTGGTTGTAAATGAATCTAGTAATGGTTTGGACAATCTCCACTACCTGCTGCACCCTACGAATCTTTCCGATATCCATCAATAAGATCAATGCAATGTGCAGCACATGGGATCCAGTATATCTGCGGTCGCTGTTCCATCAGCAACTCTCCAGCAGTCTTATATTGTGGTCCGTTATCTGTGATGACCTACACGATATGCTGCTCACCCGCTGAATCAATCACCTCCTCCATCAGACCAAGGATATATGTGGCATCGTGCATCTTATCTGAAGCATCGATTGATTTGTAAAAAAATATTTTTCCATCACAGTATGTCAAAAAATTAATGATGCTCCGCCTAGTAGGATCTGTCCAACCATCACACATCACTATCAGACCGTATGTAGGCTATTTATTTTTGTAAGAAGCAATCCATCTCTGCAGATCTTCCTTATTGCTGTCAAGAAGCTGACCATAGATGTACTTAGATCCTGGAGGATCTACACCTTGGCCGGCAGCCTCTATGGCTGAAATAGCAAATCGGTAGTAAGGATTGACTGCTGCATTTGCTGGAATATGACTGAAATAAAACCATGATCCAATAGCTCGCCACATATCCTTCTTCTTATCTTTTTTCAGCATACTGTCAATTCTCTGCTGCTTTGAATCCTTGCTGGGCAAAACATGTGGATCTAAATCCTGAATGCTGGCTCCTGCTGGAATATCTCTAAAGGACCTCCTCCTACTGCCAAAAGCTTCCAACAAAGAAGACATGCTGCGTCTGCTCCCTCTACTACCAGGCTCTCTGACTGAGGTAGTCCTCCTGAACTCAAATTCTCTCCTACCAGTCGCTGATCCAGATCCTGATTCGTAGCATGATGGCCCGAATCGGTCTCTATACCGGGCCATCTCCTCCTGCTGGTACTGATCCGCCAAGCTCGCATGAATGGCGCCTCAATCTGTGCCTCCTCATCATCTGGAGCAGAAGCCTCCTTTGACTCTCCAGAGTGATAAGAAGATGGCTCTGCAGCTCGACGGTCTACTTCGGTCTTTTTCTGCTTTGCCCTTTCCTTCGCTGCATTCGAATTAGCAAAGTACTTTTTCGTCAATTGTCGAACCTCTTGCGGATATTTCCGACACATCGACACATCAAGATAACCACCAGCTAGATGCTGCTTCAACCTAGTCACTCCTCCTCCCTTGAACTCTGTGTTGCACCATTTGTATCTCCAATGATGCCGAGCCGAGAGCATCTCGCCATGATCCCAACCGATGTCACGCTCTTGATCTTTCTTCTTACTCATTTCTGCAGATATAACAAAATACTAATTATTTCGAATTACCTGTAATATAACATTAATTACATATATTTTTATTTGATAATATTTTTTACTATTTAAATATTTACAAAAAAAATTTCAAAAAAATCTCAAGTTAGATTCAAATATTTCAATTATTTTGAATCATTCTAAACATTATTCTCAATTTCAAAACTAACACTGATTTTTTTTTATTTTTTTAATAATTTTTATATAAATAAATATATACTATAAAATAGCTGATTAATTAAAGTGAACGAACGTCATGCTCTAAATTTTTTTCTTATAAATATATGCAAGTATAACAAAACATGATAGTTTAACGATAATTAAAATAATTATATATAATTTTAAAATAATTTTAATAATTATTTTAAAACTTATAAATTCAAAATAAATATGTTATATGCTTCAAATAATATTTTTAAATTAACTAAAATATAACACTATATTTATATATTTTTTATTTTATAATTAAATTTTTAAATTTAAATAATTAAAAAAATATTTTTTAAATTTCAAATATTTGAAAAAAAATTAGAAATTAGATTTAAGTAGTTTGAATCATTCTAAACATGATTCCCAAACTCTAATTTTTTCCTAAAATTTAAATTTTTTTTAATTTTTAAATAAATAAATATTTAAAAATATTTAAAAAATATATAATTAACGAAAATTAATAATTTTGATGTCATCGTATAGATCTTCCAAAGATCTATCACATATAATTAAATCATCCCAAAATCACAAGATTTTGGCATGATTTTCTCTTATTTTCATTCTTTCTCATTCTTATCCTATTTTTAACAACAAAAATAAAAAATATATATTTACTAAGAAAATAACATATTATCTTACCTCCGACCAAAGATCAGCCTCTTCTCGAACCACTCCTGCAATTTGACGGAGTTTTTTTCTTTTTTTCTAATTTTTCGGAGGTCTCAACGGTTTCGTTGAGACCTTCGGACCCTCGGGAGTTCTCTGAGACATCTCAGAGAACTCCAAACCAGGGTAACAGGGTTCTTTTATGCATGTGGTCTCCGACCCCACCCCCCCTCCCCCTCCTCACTTTTGGCACATGGGGCTGTCGGTACGGTTCGGTTCACGTCGAACCGGACCGAACCGGACCATACCGTCCGATTTTGGACGGTATGGAAGCGAACCGGACCGAACCGAGCGGTTCAGTACCGGTTCGGGGTGTTTCTCGAAAAAAAGTCCGAACCGGACCGTTTGAGCACCGGTCCGGCTCGATACGCCCCGTACCGGGCGGTTTGGCCCGGTACGGCGAACCCTAACGCAGAATCTATATGCTATTAGGTCCTCAGGTTAAGAGATTTCATGGAGTCTCACTAACAAGAATCAGGGTTCAACAAGGTTTCATAACTTTGCCGTGTATATTGTTATATTTGTAAAGAATAAAAAATTAATAGGTGCTATCAAAACCCAAATAAGGGACTTAAACTCAGGCAAAAACCTTTGAAAAGCAATTGACATGATTTATAGATGATTTTTATCCCATCAAGGAGGAGGAGGAGAGAGGAAGGTAGAGGAAAAGAGAAAGGGGTTATCCCAATGTTCTGTATTCTCGATAATGCAAATTGTGTTCTTGATCAACAAAGCCCTAAAAATAGTCTGTATAAAAATAAAATAATAGAGTCCAAATAAAATTTTAGAATACAAATAAAATAAAATTCAAATTTTCTAATTTTCATATAAAATAAAATTTTCTAATTTCTATATTTAGGTCTAATATAAGTGCACCTAGATTCCTCATTGATGAATGGTCCTTTGTCATACTCTCTCAATTGGCAAAACCTTAACTCTTGAGAATTTGACTATAAGTACCGCTCAAGAAGCTCAAGATCCAAGGCATAAAACTCTAATATCTAAATCCAAGAAGTATCAGATGAAAAGCGGCATTAGACAAGATAAGGATCGAGGCCACCATCAGAAGAAGTAACAATCTCATTATCTAAAACTGTCTCAATCTCATCTCTTTGTGAGGAAAATGTAGCGCATTAGAAACTAAAATACCAGCAAGAACACTAGATGGCAAAGCAGGAGGCTCAAAAGTACCTCGATAAAGTACTAAATCCTCCATATTGGAAACAAGACTAATGTTCATATGACCAAGTAAATCAAGAAAATATGCATTAGGTCCAAGCAAGAATTATTGTCTTGATACCGGCCCCCCCACTAGTAAAATCCTATTATAGCGTCGGTACATGGTACGATATGGTATGACAGTGTCAGTATAGCATACCGATATAGTACTGGTATGGTATGGTACACCCCATTTCGGGTAGTACAAGGTGGCATGCCAAACCATGGGTCCAAGTTTTCTAATGATGGGGAATTGGCCAATGGCTCGAGCATGAAATTTCTTGAAGAAATGTTTAGGCAAGCATTCTGGACGAAGGTGAATCATGACACTATCTCTTACATTAAGCTCAGCCTACAACATACATCAATAGCAAGTTTATAATCCTCATTACTCGTTGTGATTTCACTCCTAATATCCATAGACATTGGCCAAATTTTTCTACAGGTTCAAGGACGCCGGTATTGGGTGGCAACGGAACTAGATTAATAGGGGTACGGGGGTGATATCCATAAATACACTCAAATGGCTCTTATCATAGACCTATGAACAAAGTTATTAAAGCAAATTCAGCAGTAGATAGCACCAAGTTCCGATTACTCTATTTGTCTCTAGCGATACATCTAAGCAAATTACTCAAACTATGATTTAGTGTTTCAGTCTGACCATCGGTTTGGAGGTGGAATGCAGAGGAAAACATCAAATTAGTACCACATAATTTCCAAAGTATCTTCCGAAAGTAACTTAACATCCTTACCATACACGACCGAACTAGGTAACTGATGCAACTTGACGACATTCCTAAAGAGCAATTTGGCTGCATATGAGGTGTCATATGTCTTACTACATGGAATGACATGTTGGAAAATCGATCAACTACAATAAAGATGAAATCATGACCTTGGGCTATTCTAGGTAATCCCAAGATAAATCCATGCTTAAGTCCTTCCATGGCATGTGTGGCACAGGCAAGGGGATATAAAGTCCACTGTTTTGTTTCTTGGCTTTAGCTAACTAACAAGTACAATATTGGAAAACTATTCTACCTACATCCCTTTTCAATGAAGGCCAATAAAATCTATCTTTAACAAAATCAATGGTCTTATCCCTTCGTAAATGCCCAGATAGACCTCTTGCATGCATCTCCCATGCTAAGAATTCCCCAAGGGAAGTATGCACGATGCATAACCTAGTAGCCCTAAATAGGTAACCCTCATGGATAAAAAAGTCAGCTTACTCCCTATGGTTACCACTACTAACCTCCTGATAAATCAACCAAAATCAAGGCACATGGCATATTCATCCTTCAACCTATCAAATCCTGTAACCTCAATAGTCATAAAGTGAAGGACAGCAACTACTCCTAGTAAGGCCATTAGCTATTTTATTCTCAACACCTGAATGCTGTTTGAGAATAAAAGGAGTACTCAATCAAATGCTCGACCCACTCAGTATGCTTACAATTCAACTTCTTTTGTGACTTTAAGTACCACAATTCTAAGTGGTCAGAATAGAGTAGAAACTCTTTGAGTAGCAGATAATATCTCCAATAACAATGAGGCTGGATCACAGCATAAAACTCTTTATCATATGTGGAATACTGCTACCTAGCCTCAGAAAGTTTCTCTCTAAATAAAGCTATGGGATGACACTTCTGGCTTAAAACACCACGTATACCTACCATAGAAGCATCACGAGCAGCCTCAAAAATTTATCAAAATCAGGATGCCTCTGAACAGGTGCCTTAGTCATCTTTTTTTTTTTTTGAATTTCTATCTAAGTTTTAGCAGCTGCAGGAGTCCAATGAAACCCTTCCTGATACAATCAGTGATAGGAGCCATGATAGTGCTAGAACCCCTAAAAAAGCACCTGAAGGAAGAAGCTAACCCACAAAAACTACAAAGCTTAAGAACAGAAGGTTCAGGCCACTCTCTAAAAGCTCTAACCTTTTCAGGATCAGCTGTTATACCCTACTCTGATACTAATTGATGCAGGACAGAGAGAGAACAAGAAGAAAAGGGGAGAGGAAGAAAAAGAAGAGAGAAGTGAAGAAAAGAAGGCAGGGAGAAGAGAGGATATTTCAATATTTTGTATTCTCAATAATGCAAATTGTATGCTCAATTAACACAGCAATAAATTTATATGGACAACTTGAAACCCTAATCAGAGCCCATATAAAAAATAAAATACAATAATCCAAATAAATTTAGGACCCAAACAAAATAAAATTCAAATTCCCTAATTTTCATATAAAATAAAATTTCCTAATTTCTTTACTTGCATGTAACATAAATGCACTAGATTCCTTATTAATGGATGGTCCTCCATCAAGGAGGAGTTGGAGGAGGAGAAGGTAGAGAAGGAGGAGGAGAGAGAAGAAGCAAAAGGAGGAGGAGGAGGAGAACAAGGAGGAGGAGAATAAGAAGAAGAAGATAAAGGAGAAGAAGAAGAACATAGAGAAAGGCCAAAAAAGGTAAAAGAGGAGGAGCAGGAGGAGTAGTAGAACAAGGAGAAGTAGAAGGAGCAGAAGGAGGAGAAGAAGGAGCTGGAGAAGGAGAAGCATAAGAAGAAGAAGAAACAAAAAGGAGGAGGAGGAGGAGGAGAAGTTGAAGAAGTTGAAGAAGAAGAAAGATGTGGCTACTATCTAAAAAATTGTTACGAAAGAGCACATTACAAGGAACAAATATTGCAAATGAGTGATGTGGTACAAAAGTAAGAATTATAGTCTCATGCATGTATTACAGCCTAAATAAACCTAAAACCTTAGAAAACAAGTCAGAGAATTTTCCTATGGAACCAGCTCATCAAACAAGAGAACAATAACTCCAACCACTAAAAAAAAAAAAAATCAAACTAAGAGGCTTCTCCAAACAACCTCCTTGGTATTTATCCCTAATGATTCAGACTTTATATTATCTCCGATGAACTCTATCTAATCGACTATACTGTTATATGGAGATCTCAGACTGGTGCATGTAACACTGCTTTCATCCCTTTTGTTGTTCTTTTAACTTATTGCAATGAAGTCCCTTACTGGATCTGCATTATGCAAGGCCCAAAAGGCATCATACTTCATGTAGCCATATATATACATGTACATATGTATATACATACAAACATACAGAGGAATAAGAAATAAGAAATAAAAAAGATAGCAAATGTTAGAGATTACCTAGGAAAATGATTCACAAAATGAATCCATTTTCTATAATGAATCCATTCTCTAGATGAAGAAAATGGAATACTTGGGCTGCTAAAAAGATAATGGTCGATACAAAAATGCTAGAACAATTTTCAAGCTATCAGAAATGAACTGAATCACTCAATATTTTATGTATTGAACAATCATAAGCTGCATCACAAATTGTTCATTGCATAATATTGAGCAGCCAAAGAACTTCAACCTACTTGTGTAGAGGAGATCATATGAACTTCATTTCCATCATCAACTGTCCAAACCAGACTGCTGTTCGGCTCCAAGTAAAAATGCTCTTGGCCTGCAACTTGAACATTGCCTTCTGTGATTTTGTCACATGCACCTGACTGGAAACACCATTCAACATCTCCTTTTACCAGACATTTCTCAGTATTAGAAAGAAAAGTGCAAGAATTAACCGCCTCTCTTATAGATAAAATTGCTGGAAGTTCTTCATATTCAATCAGTACTTTATTTGCAGCAATTTTTGCATTTTCATGTGTATCAGCCACAACCACCCCAATGACCTGTATGAGAGATCATGCAAAATTCCATGGTTTAGACAAGTGAAAAATAGCTGTGGTTGCTCCTGTCCATTAGTTCTGAATCAAATAATTAGAACAGTTACATGCAGTTAACACAGTACAAATTATGGAATACCTGACCAACACAAGTGACAATTTCTGAGGCAAAAAGTTCCTCATCATGAACAGCTGCTCCAATTTTATTGCTTCCAGGGATGTCTCTAGAAAGAAAAAGACCTTCAAAACCAGGTGAAGTCTTGGAAAGTGAATCATCTATAGATAAAATGCGTGCATGAGCCTTTTTACTCAACACTAGAGCAGCATGCAGACAATGCGGAGGTACTGCCACATCATCAGTATATTCAGCTCCACCAGTCACCTGGATACAAATGCAGTATCAGAATATCAACAAGAATAAAAGCAATATCTATATCAGCTTTTCATTTGCTATGTTATAAATCAGAGATTCAGAATAATCTTTTAAACTTGAAACATAGAAACTGCTCATCTAATATGAACACATACACCTATTGGCAAGATATTATCTCTATATCTACAATGAGAATTTGGTTGTGCTTTGTCAGTGGACTTAAACCCATCAATCAAGGTTAGCAGAACCAGTACCGACAAGCATGCCTATCGGCAACCAATACGATATAATACCAGTCTATATCGTACCAAACCATGAGTGCCAAAACCACAAGGAGGAAGAGAGAGGGGGGGTGGCAGAGAGGAAGAAAGAGAGGGAGGGAGAGGAAGAAGGAGAAAGAGGCGGAGAGAGAGGATCGAAGCCACACCCCCAATCGAAAAGCCCTCAAGAGCTAGGGTTAGGGTTTCACCCTACTCGTTTCTCCTACTTCTAGAGTCTTAGGAGAGTGAGAGAGAGGGGGGCTTACCTAGCCGGGAGGGCTTCGAATGTCATCACTGCAGGAGCTTCGACCTTCGTTAGTCTTTTTCTTTTTCAGGGGGAAGGGTGCTCACCTAGCCAGGAGGGCTTAGAATGGTGTTGGGAGACCCAAAGGAGCTTCACCTTCAAGCCTTCATTTCAGAGTCAAGGGGGCTGCAAACTGAGGGCTTTGAAGTGAATTAAAATACGAAGTGATAAACCATGTCAATGTAATGATCTTCCAATTTGGCATGCCCCAAACTAGCCAATTTGGCATGCCCCAAACTAGCCAATTTGGCATGGTTGGACCAACACTGCCATCAATAGGTATGAGTAATTAAGTGTTCTAGCTATCACATAGATCTTTAGAGTCTAACTGCTTTCCATTAACTACCCTGTAGACTATATATAAATAATATAGAGTGCTCAAATGGTTCCCCAAGAGAATGCCCAAATGGGTCTAAACCAGGTTACCGGTGCGCTACAATGAAGTCAGGCGCTAAGTTGAGCCAAAGGGCCAGCTTTGCCCTTGCTATCTTTTTGCAAACTTTTTGGTGAATACAATCATTTTCTATAAAAAATTATTATGGTCCTAGCAAGGAATGTGGAACCATCCCGAACAAACTGGTTCGAGGCATTCAAGCCGTGTCAATGGTGGATTGAGACAGCTCTGGCATTCAAAACGAGAAACCAGCAAAGGAGGGGAACGAGAAGAAGGAAAGAGAGGAAAAGAGAGGGGGAAGGGAGAGGAAGCAAGATGGTGGGTCGTCGGAGGGCCGCGCACACTACCGAAGGTGCGAAGGGCCAAAGGAGGGTCTCCGCCCTCCCAACGATTGAAATAGGGTTCCAGATGGACCCTTCACCTTCTTCCTCTTTCCCACCCTCTCTGTCGAGGAGAGAGGGCAAGAAAGAGGAATTTATGAAATATTTTCTAAATTAGTACTATATATTAGATAATTCAAAAGTATTTTCTAAAGCAACAAAACATATTTTTCTGAATTTATGATATTTGATTTTTTTAATTAAAAAATAATATAAGTGTATAAATAATACAAAAAATATGAAAAATTAGTACTATGTATTAGATAATTCAAAATCACTTTCTGAAATAGAAAATATATTTGTTCATGATAACAAAACTTTACTATTTTTAAGTAATTAATAAATCAATGTGCTTAATAAACCTACAAGAATAGATCCATTAAGGAAAAAAGATCCAAAACATGACATTGGTTGGTATTATGAGCAAATACTCTCGAATTGGTACCACTGGAGATGCAATCGATGCAACAAATAGTTCAAAGAATGGGTAACCAAGTTGAAGCAGCACCTAACTAGTGGCTATTCCGACATATCTATAGCAAAAATACCCACAAGAGATCTGACAGCTGATGAGGAAATACTTCATTGATTTTAAAGCAGCAAAAAAGAGGGTTGCCAAGAAGAAGATAGAGGTCGACCATCGAGCAATAGAGCAATCTTCCTATCACTCTAGAAAGTCAGAGAACACCTCTACTTTAAATTATGAGGTACAGATCCACGCTGCCATTCAGACAAGCCTGGATGATCAATGGCAGCAAGATGAGGTGGCCAGACATATGGCTTGATTTGGTCCATCACACTACAAGTCGGGCTCCTATTCTGTGACTAACGAGGCATATCCAAAGTTCAAGAGGACTTCCTTGGGGATGCCATTAGTAGAGGTAGTGGCCATATGGCATTTATACTTGGGGCTTTTGGCAGCAAAAAGAAGTCCTCCAAAAAAATTCCACTAAAAGCACCATCTATAATTTAGATCCACATGCCTTCCTCAGTAGGAATTCAAAGCAATAAAGGATTGATACCATGCTAAAGAAGAATTAGAAGGATATACTGTGACACGAAGACTTTTTTCAGTAGTTGATAATTCCAATCAGGTACACGATGCCATATACATCCTCAAATTGATGGAGGAGATGATCGATCAGGTAGAAGAAAAATATCATGCATGTAGGAGATCCTAATGGAGTAGCAACCATATATTTTCTAGATCTTATGTGCTGTACATTGTATTGACCTCATATTGATGGAGATTGAAAAGATTCATAGGGTGCAGCAGACAATGGAGATAGCCCAATCCATCATCATATTTATTTATAACCACACATGGATCCTATCACTAATGAGAAGGTATGCAGGGAAAGAGATCTTGGGATCAGGTGTAACATAGTTTGCTTTTACATTGCACTTGATAGCTTCCTTAAGAGGAAAGACGGCCTCCATTAGATGTTTGTCAATACTGAGTGGCAAGAGAACAGATTTGTGAGGACTGGTCTTGAGGGGAGTCATGTGGAGAATTTAGCGATGAGGCAAACATTCTAGCAACAGGCAGAAAAGACAGTCAAGGCTATTAAGTTGTTATATATAGTGCTTTGGGCTATAGATAGCCAGCGATACCTCTAAATGGGCTTTCTATATTATATAATAGAGAGAGCAAAGAATCAAATCAAGGAGATAGATTCGAAGCATGCCTACAAGTACATCAACATCATTTAACAACAATAAAACTACTAGATGGGTAGGGACTTGAATCTAGCATGTAAGCAAAAAGTTAAGAACATTAAAAATTTGATTACTGTACTTGTACAATTTTATTAAAACAATACAAACTCTATCTGCACCTTACTACCCAAACTCAAGAATCTAGTACACTGTACCAGGGATTAACATGGACGAGAAACTTCTAAGCATCATATGTAATGTGATATACAAGATGGAGCCTGATCCAAAAGTCGCGGCCCTATGTCTATAAGAGATAAGTTAACTTAAGCTACATGCTTTTGTTAACTTAACTCTATTTTCAATCAACATATTATCACACATATCATTTTCACAGATAAAAATATTTAGGGAAGCCACAGATAGCTTTCGAGTCACAGTAGTTGTCGTAAGAAAAGTATGAATCCAAGTATATTGGATATCAATTTGATGTTAGATACTTACTAATGTGATCCTATCTTATATATAATTTTTTAAAATACATTTCTAGCTAAATGGCAGATTTATTTTGGTTTGTTGGGGAGAAATCTTAAGCAGCTAGCCAACTGGATCCTCTCCCAAATGGTCTCCTCAAGTGGCTATGAGCGGAACTGGTCCACCTTCAGCCTCATCAGTAGCAAGCAGAGAACCGTCTGAAATAAGGCATCAATCTCGTATAAGTTTACCACAATCTGAGGTTGAGACTGAAGTGCATTCAGGAGGAAGTGGAGCTGAAGTACTCAAATCTGATCCACAATGCTTTTGTAAGGATGAGGATGATCCCATGATCAGATGGTTTGCGATCAGCAGTAGGAGCCGGAGCTTGATAAGCTAAGATCACCTCTATGACTAACCACTTTTGTAGCCACTGAGGCTAGGATGGATGTAGAGCAATAGATAGATCGCAATATTCCATGGATCCTTCCAATTGATCAGCCGCAACCAAAGGGATTATTAGGGAGCCGATCATCAAATCGCATCCAAGGCATCCTCCAAAAGAAATGACCAAGAGTTGCTTGACAAGGCCATTACACTACTCGATCAACTCAATCAGAAGGATGACATCTATCCTCCCAACATAACCAAACAGAGGGACGCGAAAGGAAAGCAGACAATTGCTCGGTGTAGCCTGAAAGAAAAAGGAAAGACAATTCCAACCCTAATGAGGAGAGTGGATGAGTCAATTCACTCAAATTCAAGGACCAAGGAAAGCAACAATGATAGTTCCAATGATCATGGATCTAGTGGCAAGGGGATAGAGGACAAGACCACCATTTATGAGACAACCATAAAGGTGGTCTTTGATTTACCTATGAGTCCCAGTTTGTGCATGCCAAATAGAATAAAGACTGGTACACAAACTGATAAAATGCATGAGGATATGATTGCATATAGGAGACAAGCTCCTCGAGGTCATTGAAGACATGATATAGCTATAGATGACCTCACATGTGGAGAAGAATCCACTGATATCAGGTTTTGAGTTGTATGCTGGATCCTATTATCCGCAACCACAGATAGCTTAGGACCCATACGAATATGGTTATAGTGCGTAGAAGCATCATCTTCTACTAGCTACTATCCTACATAAACCAGAGCATCTTGCAGGTCAGATTTTGCTATCGACATATTTGAATGGTCTCCTCCATAGTTGTATCATCAGCCAAAGGACATCTCTCAAAGCCAGAGCTTCAATGAGAGATTCGAGACTAGTTATAACCTAAGCGCAGATCTTATGGGATGAGCATATAGGATTACAAAGCTACTTGGTTAGAGAAGTGGGCTAATGTGCCTCTTAATTATGCAAATGATCCGGATATCTACGAGAGACATAGCCACTCGATGAGATTCTAGATGTTAGTATGATGTTGTACTTTAAATATATGCAATTGATTATATCATTTTATGTTTTGTATCTCACTAACTGATTTTAGAATATTTTATGTTGCTTCTCCTAGCATGTAAAGCCAAGATCACTGCCGTTTTTTTTAACTTTGTGGTTTTGGCCTGACACTAACAAAAAGGTTGGCAATGGAAACCCAATGATATTGATTTTTCAAGTATTTGTCTCTCCAAAAATAGTATTGTTTCAGTGCAATGCCATGATGATACAAAAAAATCACTCCAAAACATCCAGAAGCATCATTTAGGATATATCGAGATGATAGCAACATCAAAAAAATTCAAATTAGACTTAAAATCAAGGACTGCCATATCGTGCCGAACCGGCCGGTACACCCCATATCGTACCGGACCGATGGGGAACCGGCACAATTCAGTCGGTAAAGTCGGTACACCGACGATACGGAAGAAAAAAAGAAAAAAGTGAGAAAGAGAGAGAGGAGGAGAGGGAGGGAGGTGGGATCCGTCGGAGACCGACGGTGGCCAGCTGCGGCCGCCAGAGGGCTTCCAAGCTCCGTATCGCCCGATAAGGCTTTCAAGAGAGTGAGAAAGAGAGGGAGAGCGCTTGGGGGGAGGGACCTATCGGACGGACAGTGCCTCCGTCGCGAGGCCCCCGGTGGCCAGAGAGCCGACACCGACGGCCTGAGGGCGGTCGAGCGGGCGGAGCCCCTTCTCCTTTTTCAAAACAGACGATCGTCTGTTTCGATTTTTCTTTTTTTTTTTTTGTTTTAAACTCATGAAGTTGGTAACTCAGTTACCGACTTAAGAGATTTTTTAAAAAAAACAAAAATCATGAAGCCGACAAATAGTTTGCCAGCTTCACTTAAAACTATGTTTTTTAAAAAAACTCGCGAAACAGAGGCGACGCCCCTGTTTCACGCCCGCGGTGCCGCACGCATGGACTGCGCCCTCCGACAGCCACGACGGCCAGTCGGAGGCCGTCTGGCGGCCCCGCCGGCTCCTTCCCCCTGCCGGCTCCTTCCCCTCCCTCTTTTTCTTTCTTCCTCCTCTCTCTCTATTTCTCTCTCTTTCTCTCTTTTTTTTCTTCCGATTCGGGTCCGCTTGCCTTTGTCGGTTCGGTACGGTATAAAACCGTACCGAACAAACCGTACCGAACCATACCACCGGCCGTATCCAGTTCAGCATACCTTGCTTAAAATCATTCAAAAAATCAAAAAAATTGACCACTTTTCATCAAACCTTAAAAATCGAAAGTCGAAACAACAAAAAGAAACACGACATGCCGGTTTCGAATCAGTATGCCACAGCATACCATGCATCTATACAGTTTTGCACTAGTATGGTACCAAACTGGGCATTGATCGTAGAGATCCCATACTTAACCTTGTCCAAGATCTAAGGTTATTTATGGTGAGCTCCTTAAGAACAAGGACAAGTTCAAGAACTAGATAACTTCATATCGGAGCAAGTGGGGAACCTATGGATTAATGGTGATATGTAATGGATAGACAAGTCGTAGTAGGCGAAGCATTATCAACTTTCTAACTTATTGTGATATGAAGATCTTCTTCTACAAATCAATTGATACTTCAAATAAGGTGCACGATGCACACTACATTCTGAAATTGATGGAAGACATGATATATCACATGGGAGAACAAGACATCGTATGGGTGGCCACTAACAATGAGCCACAATATAGAGTCGCTAGTCAGTTATTGATTGAGAGGCAGCCCCACATTTTCTGAACATCATGCACCGCACAGTATATCGACCTTATGCTTATGGACATCGAAAAGATTAGTAGGGTTAGGCAAGTCATGATGATAGCTTAGTCTATCACCAGATGTATCTACAATAACACACGAGTTTTTGCTTTGATGAGAAAGTTCACTGCTAGAGAAGTATTGAGGCTAGGTGTTATATGATTTGGCACTAATTATATTGCACTGGATAGCCTTCTTGAGAGGAAGGTGAGCCTGCACCAGATGTTTGTTAGTGTTGAGAAATAGGAGAACAAATATGCAGGGATCAGCACTAAGGAAAGCCACGTGGAGGGAGTGATGATTAGCCAACACTTCTGGATGCAGGCCGAGACAATGCATCCAAGGGCCAGGGAAGAAGGCAAACCACCACGTAAGGCTCACAGCCCCACGATGGGATTCGATCGCCAGAGAGCCAATTCACTCATGCCATGTAGGTTAGGAAATAGGGTGCACAATCGAGAGACCACAAGGATATGATTGCACATAAGAGATAGGATCCTTAACGTCGTGGAAGATATGAGGTTGGTGCACATGACAGCATGTGAGATAGGATCCCTTGATGTACCAGATTCGGAATCCTATACGGGATCCTATGGATATGGTACCGACTATTTTCTTATAGATATGGTGCTTCAAACATGTCATCCTCTAGTAGCTACTATTCTATGCAGCTTGAAGCATCTTATGGTTAGAATTTCCCACCAGCATATTTGAATGGGTCACTTTATAGCCGCAGTATCGCACAGATGACTCATCCCAAAGCAACACAATTATCCACAACACATACAAGGACTATTTGGACCACGTACGTTCTGGCAACTTGACGAGCTTATAGGAGCGAGGGGGTCATATGGATAGAGCATTGGGTTGAGCCCTCTACACACGAAGACGACCTTGACATCTACAAAAAACATCATCACTCCATGAGATTTTAGATGTCGATATGTATTTAAATTTTAAATTTAACTTTCTATTTTGTATTTTATTGATTTTCTTTACAATGTACTTTTTTTATTATTCATTGAAATTATAGTTATTTTATAAACAAAAGACATGCAAAAAAAGAAATAATGCATTAAAAAATACCAAAACACCTCACAAACATCAAATTAATGTTCAAATCACTCAAAATCTTCATAAAATATCATTAAATAGCAAAAAATTCATAAAACATCATTATTTTTCAAAAAATGAAAAAATAAAAAAAGGGCACCCGATCCAAAATTAGCATGCCAACCAGTACCATGTGTCGGTATGATACTAAACCAATACTATACCAAATTGGTAGCTGATCAGTATGGGGCATGATATTGATTCAGCTAACCTTGTCTTTCAATTTATCAATGGATCATGATAAGGGAGAAATTAAACCACCGGCAGTTTTTAAGATCAAACTATGCACCCAAATATTGAACTCTCATGCTTTCTAAAAAGAAGAGATAATAATAATGTCTTAAGCCAAGAATAAATCAAAGTCATCATTGTATTTTGCAACCTACTAAACTTTCTCCAATTTTTGTCAATTTGAAAATAGTTTAGAAAATACATTACAACTCCAACACCCATGGTACACCTTAACAGTCGGTACCAGTGTGCATCCAGCATATCGTACTGTATTAGTACCAAATTGGTACATAGTACCAAGGGCATACTGAGTGTCAGTACACCAAGCCAACCCCCATATTGGGCATACTGTCACTGTAACAGGATGGTATTGGTATGGGGATCTACAAACCTTCCTGCACCTGAAACCATTCTTCCAGATTCAGATTATTTTTCAGACAAATATTGAGGACTTTGTACCTCTTTGTTTACTCAAAATCAGTAGCTTGCGAGGGCATCATTCAAAAGGGTATTCAAAGAGGATGGGTAGGCACTATCTTTAATGCCTTACGGCTTCTCTTTCCAATTATTTCTTTCAGGTACTGCTGCATGACCTGACAGATTGTGTTCAGTAATATGTGAATTATTATCTCAGCTAAGAAGCCAAAACTTTCTGTCGCAAGTGAAATTTTTCTTTGCTCCATAACTCACAGTCATGAAAAGCTCTCACCATCTCAAGCATTTGTCATGCATGGCTAGCAGTGTGGCTAATGTTTGGCAATCAAATGATAAGAATTACAAAGAATATGAAAGCACAGGAATAGGATGGTTGACAACCTACAGTATAGAATCATTACCAGAACACTCATATTTACAGGACAGCCAGCAAAATAAGAAATGACAGTCATATCAACATTAATAAGATCTAGAATTAAGTGATATACCTGTAATTTTGATGAGAGATGAACAATGGGTAGGCCCACAGTTGTTCCATGTCTTGTCATTTCATAACACTGACTTCCAACAGAAGACTGCCTAGAATAAGGTTGGATTGCCGATAGATCAGTTTTGTGCAAACCCTCCACAAAGGATCCCTTCTCATTCATTTTATGAGTAACCCATGAGAAAAATTTGAAAAAGAAACTTAATGTTAAGGATTTGCGAAATTCAACCATCCCGCCTGGTGCATCTTCTGCAAGAGGAACATCTTCTTTCAATATTTGCAAAGTATCCTGCATTAGCTTCTTATTCCATTTCTTTCCCACAAGAAAACGCTCAGTTTTTGAGGCAATAAGAGAAACCGGAGCAACCCCACCATAAACAATACAAACATCAGAAACTATCCAGTTTCCATTATCTTCTTTGAGAAATGCACGCATTCCAGCGTTCACAAGTGCAATATCATCTTCTCTTCGGTGTGCTTGCTTAAATTCTTTCACAAATTCATAAGGTCTGGTCCACGGTAAGAATATTGATAGTAATATTTCATTGTGTGCCAGATTAACTTTCCGGTAACCAAGAAAGAAATCTTTGGCAAGATCCGTCCTAATATTTCCTTTGCAATCAATGATTTGAAACTTTGCTCCTGAAGCCATCCAAAGTGGATTTAAATCTGATATTGGACTAGCAGTGCAGATATTTCCAGCAATAGAAGCAACATTCCTTATCTGTTTTCCAGCAAACCATTTCAGCTGCTCCAAAATGGCCCTGCATGATGAGGTTTCATGAGTATCACGTTCTGCTATCACGCTTTCAAGAATTTGTTGCAGTTGTGCCAATCTTAAAGAAGCACCAATTTCCAAACCATTTTCTTTCACACTCAATACATTAAGCTCTGGTACATGTGTGACAGAGATCAGAACTTGATACTGGGCATTTTTGAATTTTGTTTCAATTCCTACTTCAGTGTTACCAACCACAAATTTTGCCTCTGGATAGCAAGACTTCAAATCTAGTACATGCTGAAGTCTTAGAGGACGATACCATTTGAAACCACCAAACCCACACATGCTAAGAGGCATCTTCTTCCTTAAAACAAGCTCTGGGGGGAAAATAAGTTCTTTTTCACTGTATGAGCTTCCATCGATTTCATTATATGAAAAGGGTATGCGCTGCTTGTGACAAACTTCAATTGAACTTTCACCATTGTTAACTATGTCTTTTCCACAGGAGCATGGTTTCCCACTTGATGGGCAAATGGTTTCACCATTTGAGCATTTTCTGGATGATGAATTGGTATACAAGGAATCATCATGTTTTGCAAAAACACGGAAGGCATCAATAATTGGTCTATAACCTGTACAGCGACACAAATTTCCAGCAAGGCTTTCTTCAATTTGCTCTTCACTAGGTGGCATTTTGCAAGATCTAAGTAGCGCATAAATAGACATTACAAATCCAGGAGTACAAAATCCACACTGTGAACCATGAGCTCTGGCCATAGATTCCTGCATCAATGCTTGTAAATTCAGATACGACACAAGATTGCAAATGTCAAAGGCCAACTTAACCCAATTAGAAAATTTTAGGTGAACAAAAGAGGTGTCATTACAAAAATTGACATTCCAAATCAGTTAGATGATAAATAACTCATAGATACATGAACTTATTGCTATATTCAGTAAGAAAGTCAAGAAGAAATTCATAAATATAAATAGGAGGCATGCCTCTAAGTTAAAACAGCAAATTAGTTGCCGATAATCAGAGGATAGAAGTTTTCTGTTTGTGTGGATATAAACCATTTGATGTGGCTAAGAATGCAATCCTAAAATTTCTAGCATGGACCATGAGAAGGAGCTAAAAGATCAAGAATCTGTCCTGTAAAGTCATCTCAAAATTTGCAAATTTATCAATTAAGATTAAAATAGAAGGGCTCATGCATGGCTAGACTTATTCAATTCATGATATTAACTCATCCTTTTTCTTTTTTTCTTTTTCTTTTCCCGGAAGCGAGGAGGGTTGATATTGAGGGAAGGATATGGACAACAACTAGTTAGGGTGGTTGATATGGGACAGTCTAGATGGTAAGTGTCTATAGCAAGGTATGTCATCTCAATATCGGATCTTGTATTGATACCATACTGATACACCATCGATACACCCAATATGGGGACTAATTTGGCATTACCAAGACTTGGTACACAACCCATATTGAGTCTTGGTTCGGTACCTGTGCGGTATCCAATATAGGGTGGTACACATCAATATCTTGAATCTCAATCTATAGGGTCTAAGGAAGCAACGCAAACCTATAAATCAAAGTTCGCCAATACCCCGCTAAACTACATAGTTTTAGGTATACTGAACAGAGCTGATGGAAAACCGGAATGATTCACCATGTCAGCTCAATAAATAGACCAAACCAGCTCTGATCGCTTAACAACGCCTCTCCCTCACCCCCCCCCCCAAAAAAAAAAAAGAAAAAAGCCCAGCTCAATTTGATAGGGGAGCTCGCTTAAAAGCCTCACCCACCCCCTTTGGCTCATGATGTTTCAAGAAACCCCCCCCCCCCATCCAACACTCGCAACTGCTCAAGCACGCCCCATCGAGACTCAACACTCATCCTCTCCCCATCCCTCGACATCACTAGTAAGCATCATCCCCCCCCCCCCTCTCTCTCTCTGTGCATGCGCGCGCACGAGCACCCTAAGCCTACGGCCAGGGTTCCATCCCCATGAAAACAACAAGGGCTTTTGAGCCCTCTCTCTTGACCTCTCCCCCTCCCCTCCTCTCTCCATCCATTCCTCTCCCTCTCCCTCCCTCTAACTCTCTCTTTTCCTCTCTATCCTTCTCCATCTCCCCCTCCCTCTTTGACTCTCTCTATGCCGATCACCTTGGAATGGCATGGTACGGACTACGGATCCATACCATGCTGAACCGGTCGCCGACTGGTACCCCCTTTGATACCGGTTTGGCTAACCTTACTATAAATTGCCTGAAATTCCAGGTTAGCAGCAAGTTTAGGGTCATAAATACAGCAAAGAAATCAGTTGTACTTTGGCTAGAAAGAGGGGGTCTGTTGGTAGGTTAAAGGAGAATAACAAAAATGGTAACAGCAAATTTGATCCTATAGAACTACACATCTAAGAAACTAGTGGTGTTCGGGGCAGCAAGGTTAGGATTTGCACGAACTAACCATAGGCTCTGAATGAAGGCTGTTTTCTTTAGGCTTGCGGCAAAACCAGAACAAGGTCTCTTGTGATAACATCCCTGATCTGACCTGAAAATAGACCCTGACTGGAGGTTGTTTGCCTTCCACAGATGTCTAGCAGTAGCACAATGGCAAGGGAATAGCTTTCTGTGTCATTAGGTCTGTAGGTTATGAGGGTCTAGCATCATTCTACTGCAGATTAGTTAGCATTAACAACAACAGGGGCCACAGAAAATAAAGAACAGAAGCAAAACTGAAGGCAGTAGAAAGTAGTAAAGATACCAAACTGATGTAGGATGGTAGAGGGAAGGCAATCTAGAAGGATTTAGGATACGATTGAAATCTAAAATGTGCTGGAATTTCGATTGCAGATCTCAGTCTTAAATAAATCTTAGCTATAGAAGTTGGAATTTCAACATGAAACTGATGATGGATGTGGCAACGTACCCAGAGCTTATGAAACCAAGATTTAACAAGTGGGTAGAAATCGAATCAATGAAAAAAAAGGATACAAAGAGATGATATGTGTGCATATATAACTTTAGATATCAAAAGAAATAATCTAGAATTAGTACAAGGAAGAAAACAAGGGGGGAAATAGATGCAAAAGGAATAAAGAAACAGTAAAGCAAAAAACAAGTTATTGCCAAACGAAACAAAACAAATACAGAAGATAATATTGGACTGCTCCAGGACCTAAGAATCACACCAAGGGGGTACTTGGTTCACGACCGGAATTAGAATCAGTATCGGAATCAGAGTGGATTGGAATGGGAATCGGAATGGCCATATCCTCCAAAACGTTTGGTTCATGATCGGAATCAGAATCGGAGCAGATGATTACCATTGTTGCTGTTTGGTTCATTTAAAGAAAGGAATCGGAATCAAACATATTAGTTTTTCATCTATTTTTAATAATTTATCTTATTTGACATTTGAGCTGGCTTTCTCGCAGAGCACTTTTTAAAAAATCACTGAAACTGTTAGAATCTTATTCCCTATTATTTCTTTGTGTTTATAGTTCTTCCATTTCTGTATTTTCCTAATTAGACTTTTCCTTATTATAGTTCATTGTATCTAGAGCTCTATTATATAGTTCATTGTATCTAGACCTCTATTATATGGTTTATTGTATCTAGATAGTTCATTGTATCTAGACCTTTCTTGCTCTATATATAGTCTCTTGTAACATGAGAAAGAATACAATCATTTTCTTTACACAGCCTATCTCTATCTCTCTCCATTTCTCTTTCTATTATTCTTCACATGGTATCAGAGCCTAAGGTTTTCTAGGTAAAATCCACCACCATCTCTTCTCCTATCACCTTCTCTAATAGTACATCAGCCTCTCCTCTCTCTTTCCTCTCCTTTCTTGTTCTTCTCTTTTTTTTGTGCTGATCTAGACAGGACTTCCTCTACTAAGCGACATTAAGAGGGAGGCATCACTTCTTTCTCCTTTCCCAATCTATCAGGATCGGTCTGCAGCTCGCTGCATAAATATGTTCTACAGCTTGCCATCAGTTTAAGTGCCTTCTATGCCTGCTTATATGTGGTGATTCTGGACTACCAAATCTACCACATTGACTACCTGCCTTCATACTAATTTGATGGCTGATACTACTCCAATAATGCCTTCAACTGTTGGATCTCTGCCTCTCTCACATCTACAAGGTCTTACTACCAATAAAGTTGCTTCTAATACTTCGACGATTTTTCGAACGGACTTGGAGGAATTGTTCCGTCAGGCGGCTCAACTGTCTTCTGCTTCCTCTTCCTCAACTCCTCTCGTAGCATCCTTTGCCTCAGATAGTACTGCTCTCTTGTCTGCTACTGCATCTGCACCTTCCTCCTGGTCATTGATTCAGGCAGGGTTCGCCATACCGGACCGAACCGCCTAGTACGGGACGTACCGAACTGGACCGGTGCTCTGTCGGTTCGATTCGGAGGGTTTTTTCGGAAAATCCCTCTGAACTGCACCGAATCGAACAGTCTATACCGCCCAAAATTGAGCAGTATGAAGCGGTTCGGTACCAATTCGGCGTGAACCAAACCGTGCCGACAACCCCACATGAAAAAGTGGGGAGGGGGGGTGAGGGGAGTGGGGCCTGGGCTGTTTTTAAGTGGCAGCCCAGTGCCTAGAGTTCTCTGAGAAGTCTCAGAGAACTCCCAAAGGTGCTTTGGTCTCAACGAAACCGTTGAGACCTCCGAAAAATTAGAAAAAAGAGAAAAACTCCGTCAAATTGCAGTAGTTCGAGGAGAGGCTGATCTTTGGCCGAAGGTAAGATAATGTGTTATTCTCTTAGTAAATATTTTATTTTTTTTTATTTTTATTGTTAAAAATAGGATAAGAATGAGGAAGTATGAAAAAAAGAGAAAATCATGTCAAAATTTTGTGATTTTGGTATGATTTAATTATATGTGATAAATCTTTGGAAGATCTACACGATGACACCAAAATTTTTAATTTTTATTAATTATATATTTTTTCTTTAATTTTAACATGATATAATTGTAATATAATGTAAATAAATATATATTTGAAATTTTGGATCAAGAGTCTTAGTACCGCTACCTAACTCAAAATTGAACCCAAATATATCAATAATATACAATATAATGCAATTTTAGGATTGTATTTATGAATTATTAACTTGAACATCCAAAAAAAATGAAAAAAAAAAAAATTTTGTACCAGTATCGAATCGGTACGCCAAAGCGTACCATGTGTCGGTACGGTATGATACCAATACCGTACCGTACCAATCCGGCACTGGTACGCCATACAGTACCAGTACAGAGAATCTTGTGAAGGAACCAGATCTAGGATTTCAGGATTAAATCTTGAAACTTTTTCAAGATCAGACAGCAGAAGACTAAAATAAATCAAAATTTATCTTATAAAACTAGAAAATCCCTAGATCTAAGATCTTATTACATGATTATTATATGGCATTAAATCAGAAATTAAAATATAAAGAGCAAGAACTACATATTGATCATATCAACATATTTCTATACTATATCTAATGTATATAAAACATAATAGATCAGATCTATTACCTTGCAAGTTAAACATTCTAACTTTGCTGATCCGGACTTGAGAATGATGTTGCGAGCCGCATATGCATCCGACCTCTAGGAGTCGTCCACACGAGCCCACGAATCACGATCAGAAGTCCTGGTCCAGGAAATCAGCACAGTATGCTAGTACTGCGCTGATCCTTCTTCGATGGTCGATCAGATATCTCCTCCTTGATTTGGACTCTTCCAAAGATAAAAAGTAGGAGAAAGAGTTATAGATGAGACACTCTCAGAAAACTTACAGATGGAGGAAGGGAAGAGATGAACCCAACAACTCTAGAAAAAGACCCTCTTCTTCTTCTCTTTGCTTTGACCCAGACACCTAGTCTTGTGTCTATTAGATCTCCACGCCCCAAGACTCTTTCTCCTTGATTTTTGGACGTCCCAAAGGTCTCTCGATGCTCTGTGTTCCACGAAAATTTTATAAATAAATTCATTTTAAATAGAGAGATATAAAGAGTCCTTGTCTAGGTCAAATACCTAGTCAAAGATTATCCAAACAAGGCAAGACAAGGGGCGCCCAACTCTTGGGTGTCCCCTCCTTTTTCTACCGTGGACCACCAGCAAAGGGCGCATATTATGTGCCATAAAAGCCACGAAAATCTCAAAAAAAAATCTAGATAAAATCAGTGCCATAGGGAAAGAGTTTTGGTTTCCTAAAACTCTATCTCATAGAATTTGAAATCCAAACTAATTCCTATTTTGACTTGATCCACAACCACATTCCATGTAAGGGAGAAAGAGAGGAAAGTTTTGGACGTGCATGAAGACCTGGAAGAGAGGGTTTTGTCGCACAAAATAAGAGAGAGTGGGCATTAGATAAAAGAGAGTGGACGTGGGGGGCTAAGGTGGCGCAAGGTGGAAACCTAATTTTACTAGGATTCAATCTATGACTTGTTCAAATTTAGTTTCTCAAACCAAATCAAACCAAAACCAAATCAACCTAATTAAAATAGGCCTTAACCCAATTAAGAGCCTAATTTAATCAGATTAAACCCAAATCCTTTTGAACTAGGACTAGTTTTTCCTTGCACTTGGCTTATCCAATAAACCAATTGGACTTGATCCAATTAAGTCCAAACCAAATCTAATTAAATCATATTTAATTAGACTTAATCTCAGCCCTTTGGCTTAATCAAATTAAGCCAATTAGCAATCGAATTACTAATCGATCCTCCTGCAACACTTGCACTAGATTAAATATCAATCGTATTGATCGTTTAACCTTAGAATGATTCTTAATCGTTGATCAACCATCCGATCGGATCATAAACTCTAATGTGTGTGACCTCATAGGTCCGAACCTAAACCGGTAGCATAGAAACAAATTTCTGTACCAATCGAAGTGACCATCTAGTAATGGTACCCGACGGCCGGATAGGTCGAATGTGTAGAACAACATCCTTAGAACCCATGCGGATATAGTTTCCATATAATTCATCCCCTTGACCAAAATAATTATAGGACACCTCAGAGTTCAACTGTCAACTCTGATCAGGTTGTCCACGTTGTATTTCAAAATATCAAATCCATCTGATGGATTATCCTGGCCAAGATTTTGCTAAATTGAAATACAGCGACTCATTCTTCTCCAACTCTTGGAGTAGTCAATCACATCTTGATCACACTCTGACTTCGCAAGTACTTGACTGTGCCCAGAAGCCTTCCATCACTGAATTAGAAATTCAGTTAGTCCAATACCAAAACATAGTGAGTTGCTTACAAGTCACTGAGGCGATCTCAGGTCTAAGGGACACTTATACCTATATCCCATCAGAGACATTCTCGACAGTAGAATGCTCTGGAGTTGGTCACGTTCAATGACAATGTACCCTTACATCTCACCTGTATGCCATACAAGTGTCTCCACACTCCTTGGTTAGGAGGACAACCAATCCATATGGCCTACAACGACCTATGCTCGATAGAAGCTGTCATCCTTGTTAACAGCCTATCATTTGATCGTGAACAGTTTTAAGGACTAATCGATAAATCCTCTCCTTATCGAACCTAAATAGTCCTAAGGACTTCATCACAACAACGGAGTTCATTAGAAGCCGAAAACTTGTGATGAAAATGTCAAAAATATATTTTATTTATTAACAAATCAATTACAATACAAGATTGCTCAACCGTCAACAGGTTCATGATTGACTTTTGGGACATTTTCCAACAACTCCCAGTTGTCCTAAAGCCACTCCGCACAGTATCTAATACCCATCTTCGACTTGTGGTTGTTGAACTCCTTTATCGTCAGGGCTTTAGTGAAGGGGTCAGCCAAGTTCTCCTTTCCATCGATCTTCTGAAGGTCAACGACATCTCGATCCACGATCTCCCGGATCAGGTGGAAGCGGCGCAAAATGTGCTTCGTCCGCTGGTGTGCTTTGGGTTCCTTTGTCTGAGCTATGGCACCAGTGCTATCGCAGTAAAGCAGGACCGGACCATCGAGAGAAGGTGCTACTCCGAGCTCGATGATAAATTTTCTCAGCCATATAGCTTCCTTCGCGGCATCCGATGCTGCGATGTACTCCACCTCACAAACAGAGTCAGCCACAGTATGCTGCTTGGAACTCTTCCAGTAGATGGCTCCACCATTCAGAGTAAAGATATAACCCGACATGCTTCTGCTGTCATCATGGTCAGATTGAAAGCTGAAGTCTGTGAACCCCACAAGTTTCAGATCTGACTCGCCATAAACCAACCATTGGTCCTTAGTATTTCTCAAATACTTAAGGATGGCTTTAACCACTTTTCAGTGGTTTTCTCCAGGATCAGATTGGTATCTACTCACTACTCCTAGTGAGTATGCCACATCTGGCCTGGTACATGTCATGGCGTACATGATAGATCCCACGGTCGAAGCATATGGGACTCTACTCATACGCTCTCTCTCTTCAGGAGTTGTCGGACAATCCTTCTTAGAGAGAAATTCCATAGCCTATCGGTAGATAGCCCTTCTTGGAATTCTCCATGCTGAACCTCTTCAGCACAGTGTCTATGTACGTGGACTGAGATAACCCAAGCATCCTTTTAGATCTATCCCTATAGATCTTCATCCCTAGGATGTAGGATGCTTCACCCAAGTCCTTCATACAGAACTGCGATGACAACCAAACTTTTATTCCCTGTAGTGCGGGGATGTCATTCTCGATTAAGAGAATGTCATCCACGTACAAGACAAAGAATACCACAACTGGACCATTTGCCCATTTATAGATGCAGGGCTCTTCTCCGTTCTTAACGAAGCCATACGTTTTGATCACCTTATCAAAATACATGTTCCAACTCCGAGAAGCTTGCTTCAATCCATAAATGGATCTCTGAAGCTTGCACACCTTAAACTCATCTGTGGATGTAAACCCCTCAGGTTGTATCATATACACCTCTTCAGTCAGCTTTCCATTCAGGAAAGCTGTCTTTACATCCATCTGCCAGATCTCATAATCCAGATGGACAGCTATTGCAAGCATTATCCGAATGGATTTGAGCATTGCCATAAGGGAGAACGTCTCGTTATAGTCAATACCATAATATTGACGATATCCCTTGGCAACCAGACGAACTTTATAGGTCTCCACCTTTCCTTCTGCGCCCTTCTTCCTTTTAAAGACCCATTTACACCCAATGGGTTTAACCCCTTCAGGTAGGTCAACCAATGTCCATACATCGTTGACCTTCATAGACTCCATTTCGGATTGCATGGCTTCAAGCCATTTCTCGAAATCAGGTCTCTGCATTACATCCATTTAGGTGATCGGATCCTCATCGTTCTTATCGAGTTCGATGGGATCACCGTCCCGAACCAAGAAACCATAGTATCTGTCCGACTGACGCGGTACTCTATCAGATCGCCTTAATGGTGCAGGTACATTGGGCTCCGGATCTGATCAAATCTGGCTCAGATTCAGCTATTAGTGTCGATCCTTCTACCTGTTAAACTTCATCAAATTCAACCTTAGAGGCAACGATTCCTTCACCAAGGAACTCTTTTTCTAAAAAGATTGTCTTAAGACTGACGAACACCTTTTGTTCATCAGCATAGTAGAAAAAATATCCTTTGATCTCTTTGGGATACCCTATGAATATGCATTTGTCAGATCTAGGTCCAAGTTTATCTGTAACTAACCATTTGACATAGACCGGGCACCCCCAGACCCTAAGGTGTGAAAGTGCTGGCTTACGCCCTGTCCATATCCCATATGGAGTCTTAATTACAGACTTACTTGGAACCCTATTTAACAAATAACAGGCTGATTCGAGTACAATCTCCAGAAGGATATCGACAAGCTGGCAAAACCTATCATGGATCGGACCATGTCTAACAGAGTCCGATTTCTCCTTTCAGACACACCATTATGCTGTGGTGTTTCTGAAGGAGTCTATTGGGAGAGAATCCCATTCTCTCCTAGATATGTGAGAAACTCACCAGAAAGATATTCCCCTCCTCGATCAGACTGAAGAGTTTTAAACTCTTTCCAGTTTGTTTTTCTACTTCATTTCGGAATCGTTTGAACCAAGGTTCACTGTACCGGTACCGGACGGCATGCCGATGTCGGATCGGTACGGTACCAGTACCGTACCAACATACGGTATGCCTAGGCGTACCGGTCCGGTACTGGTACACAATATTTTTTTTGATTTTCAAATTTTTTTTTTGAATTTTTGAAGTTAATAATTGATAAATACAACCTCAATATGACATTATATTGCATATTATTGATATATTTGAGTTCAATTTGGAGTTTGATTGCGATACAAAGACTCTTGATCCAAAATTTCAAACATATATTTATTTACATTATATTTCAACTATGTCATCTTAAAACTAAAGAAAAAATATATAAAATACGTATTAAAATATATCTAAATATTTAAGTACAAAGTACAATAACTGATATACGAACCTTAAGATGTACTCTGCATTTAATTTCTTGTCGAGTGTCTGTGATGCTCGTAGATATCTGAATCATCAACATAGTCTGAAGGGATATCAGTCCAACCCTCTAGCCAAGCTGCACCGTACTCTCGAATATTCATCATCCCATAAGGCATCCTCTCTGGATTGTAAGACATCTCAAACCTCTCACTAAAATTCTGACTCTGAGAAGTATCCTCGAGATGATGGTACGATTGTGGAGGAGCCCATCCAAATATGCCAGTAGCAAAATCTGATCCGTAAGATGCTCCAGGCTGCATAAGGTAGTAACCACTAGAAGATGATGCCTCGGATGCACCATATGCATATGGATCATAAGGTGGCTGTGGATAATAGGATCCATAATGCGAGGATGATCCAGATACATCCATGGACCCTACTCCACATGCAAGATCGTCCGCAATATATATATATAATTAAAATATATGCAAGTATAACAAAACATGATAGTTTAATGATAATTAAAATAATTATATATAATTTTAAAATAATTTTAATAATTATTTTAAAACTTATAAATTCAAAATAAATATGTTATATGCTTCAAATAATATTTTTAAATTAACTAAAATATAACACTATTTTTATATATTTTTTATTTTATAATTAAATTTTTTAATTTAAATAATTAAAAAAATAATTTTTTAATTTTAAATATTTAAAAAAAATTAAAATTAGATTTAAGTAGCTTGAATCATTCTAAATATGATTCTCAAACTCTAAACTTTTTTCTAAAATTTAATTTTTTTTTAATTTTTAAATAAATAAATATTTAAAAATATTTAAAAAATATATAATTAACGAAAATTAACAATTTTGATGTCATCGTGTAGATCTTTCAAAGATCTATCACATATAATTAAATCATACCAAAATCATAAGATTTTGGCATGATTTTCTCCTATTTTTATTTTACCTCATTTTTATCCTATTTCTAACAACAAAAATAAAAAATATATATTTACTAACAAAATAACAGATTATCTTACCTCCGACCAAAAATCAGTCTCTTCTCAAATCACTCCTCCAATTTCACGAAATTTTGCCTTCTTTTTTAATTTTTTGGAGGTCTCAACGATTAAATTGCCCACGACCATGGGTGCTCTGAGAACTCTCAAAGAACACCAAAGGCGTGGTGCTTATTAAAGCACCAGGCCCTCCCCCCATGTGAAGTGGGCCACGCCCATTTCTCTCCCCCCTCCCTCCCCCCAACCACGTGAAAAGGCCCCCACCTTCCCCCCTCCCCCATGTGAAATGGTCTCCTGGGCGGTATGGTTCGATTCACCCCGAACCGACGGCGAACCGAGCTATACCGCCCGATTTCGGGCGGTATGGGTCCGAACCGCATTCAGGGTCATTTTTCAAAAAACAGGCCCGAACCGGACCGATAAGGGACCGGTTCGGCTTGTTACGCCCCGTACCGGGCGGTTCGGCCCGATACAGCAAACCCTGGTTGGAACATTTCAAATGAATCCGACATGTTTCATCAGATAGACATATCCATATCTGGATAGATCATCCGTGAAAGTGATAAAGTAGAAATATCCACCTCTAGTACTTGTACTCATAGGCCCACATACATGAGTATATACTAGGCCCAAGAGCTCAGTAGCTCTCTCACCTTTTCCAGTAAAAGATGACTTGGTCATTTTACCAAAAAGACAGGACTCACAGGTTGAAAGTGATTCACAATCACTGACTTCGAGGATTCCCTCTTGAGTCAACCTGTTTATCCTGTTCTTGTTTATATGATCTAGCCTACAGTACCATAAGTAGATATCTGATACACTATCTAATCTAGGACGCTTGCCTCTTATCGGGCTTGATCTTTCTAGTCTGGCCCCGCACTGATGTCCCAGCCTGAGCTTGCACCTTCTTCACTTTCTTCCTTTTTGTTCTTCTTCCCTTTCTCAAAGGGTCGAGAGCCAGAAGACGAACCTCCCATTAAGTTCACCGACTTCTTGTGGAGTTGGTGATCCTTCTCAAAATTCTAAAGCAACCCCAGTAACCCGTGGTAGTTTACTTCAAGCTTTGTCATTCTATAATGAGTGAGGAATGGGAGATAAGACTTGGGCAGCAGGTTCAGTATTGCATCTTTCCCAAGCTGCTCATACAAGAGAAAGCCGAGCTTGCTTAAATGCTCCATAAGCTTGATCATGTACAATACATGATCAGTGACAGAGGCACCATCCCGCATTTTGGCGTTAAAGATGGCACAACTAGTCTTGTGCCTCTCCACATCATCGGGTGTGCCAAAGGCATCTTCCAACACTTGAAACATGTCTTTTGGCTGAGTCGTCTCAAATCTGTGACTGAACTCGTCGCTCATGACAGCCAGCATGATGCAGCACACCGTGGTCCAATCACTGAGCCACTTCTGCTAAGTGTCTCTGACTGTTCCACGTGTATTGGCAGCTGGCTCCTCAGGTGTAGGATCCCTTATCACATATAGGATCCGTTCATGCTCTAGGACTATCTTCAACTTTCGGTACCAGCTACCGAAGTTAGGTCCCACCAACTTATCATTGTCCAACAATGATCGGAGCGATAGGAAAGTGGCCATATCTGCACAAAGAAAAATCATAACCTAATTAGTAATTGATTCATTAAACCTAAAGATTTGGACTTTAATCAAAAGGTTTCTCCCACTATTTTATTCGAATTGGTAGCCTCTACCTCCAATTCGAGGAATTATCCTAATTCCTTAGTGGATACTAGAATCCACTTAGACTGCATACAAGCCCAACTTTGGTTGGCCAACCCATGTACATCTAAGGGTAGGTTCATAACCAATTATTTCTCTAAACAATTTCTAATAATTTTATTTTTGCCCCAGTCCCTAATCAGTAGACTTTGGCCTCCACTGAAAAGGTTTGGTTAGGTCCAACCATTAACATGACCATACCTGGCCCATCTAGCCAATGAATGATTAGGCCCAACTTTGGTTGGCTAACCTAACCACCATTTAGAAAGATGCAGTCAAGAAATCATATTATGAATGACAATTCCATCAGCCGATAAGCACCAGGCCTTTGGGCCTCCAATGATTATCCAACTAATGGACCCATTATCATCCACTTAATGGGAGGCTATGATCTAGTTATCATCATAACTATTTCATTTTAAGGACCTAATAATTTTAGAGGATTTAATTGATTTAGAGGATGAGGTCAAATGAACCAGCTTATCATGATCCTCCCACTGGCTTCACCAAGTCAGCTTAAGGGAGACTATTAAAAGGGCTGGTTTAGGAGTACCTAAATCAGTCACACTGGTTTACCTAACTGACATGGGTCAGCTCGAATAGTCAAGTGATTCGATCAAAACATAATTTCACCAAAAGGCTAGATAAGTTCGATCAGTGAGAGGATCTGCAAAGCTTGCCTTAGACACCATCAGAAATGGCCAGGTAAGCGGGCTGCCAATTAAAAATCATCGGTCTAGTTTATCTTAGACACCAATTGGTTTAATTAGTTTCGATTAGATCAACCTAACAGTTTATGCTAGACCGCTTAGCCAAGAATCAAATCCATTTGATTCTCGTTAAAGACATGGACTTGACCAACTACAACTATTGTAATTGATCTAGAAAATCCTTGACCTAATCTAAGACAACAATTGATTAGATTTAGTCAATTCTCTAATTAAGTCCATCTTTAATCTAACCTTAGGTCTAACCCAATTAATGGACCTAATTCCCACTAACCCATTAACCCAATGTGTTATGGTTTGTGTCTTAGGTTCTTCAATTCACAATCCTAGAACCTAATCAAACAACTTCTTAATTCTCAATTAAGTTTTGGGCTGAGGGTTGGAATTCGACTTTTCAAAAACAATTTTTATGTTGGTAAAATGCATGTTTGATTCACAATCAAAATGCAAGTAAAAAAAAAGCATGAAACTACTTTAGATCTAATCTAAACAGGTTTATGCAATTGAAACAATTTCAACTTTAAACTGTATAAATTTCCCAGACAAATATATGATGGTTCTTTGCGCGAAAATTATTAACAAAAAGATTTCATTTTAGATTTAAACACCTTTTAAATCTAATAAATCATAAATTTAATCTAGATCACATCTAACAAATTTATGATTAAAGATAGATCTACACGAACTAGGACAACCTTTGCACTGTAAGGGATAAACCTTACAGCATGACAACCTACAGTTCGTGATTGATCTAAAAATTTTAATTTCAGATTTAACAATCAGATTATAAATTAGATCTAATCTAAAAAATAATCTAAGCACGTATTAATAATCATGTAATAAACAACGTAGGCTCTGATACCAATTGAAGAAACCAGATTTAGGATTTCAGGGTTAGATCTTAAAACTTTTTCAAGATCAGGCAACGGAAGACTAAAATAAATCAAAATTTATCTTATAAAACCAGAGAATCCCTAGATCTAAGACCCTATTACATGATTATTACATGGCATTAAATCAGAAATTAAAAATATAAAGAGCAAGAACTACATGTTGATCATATCAACATATTTCTATACTATATCTAATGTATGTAAAACATAATAGATCAGATTTATTACCTTGCAAGTTAGATGTTCTAACTTTGCTGATCCGGGCTTGAGGATGATGTTGCAAGCCGCACACGCGTCCGGCTTCTAGGAGTCGTCCATACGAGCCCACGAATCACGATCAAAAGTCCTGATCCAAAAAATCAGTACAATGTGCTAGTACTACGCTGATCCTTCTTCGATGGTCGATCAGATGCCTCCTTCTTGATTTGGACTCTTCCAAAGATGAGAAGTAGGAGGAGTTTTAGATGAGACACTCTCAGAAAACTTACAGATGGAGGAAGGGAAGAGATGAACCCAACAACTCTAGAAGAAAACCCTCTTCTTCTTCTCTTTGCTCTAACCCAGACACCTAGTTTGTGTCTATTAGATCTCCACGCCCCAAGACTCTTTCTCCTTGATTTTTGAACGCCCCAAAGGTCTCTCAATGCTCCGTATTCCACGAAAATTTCATAAAGAAATTCGTTTTAAATAGAGAGATATGAAGAGTCCTTGTCTAGGTCAAATACCTAGTCAAGGATTATCCAAACAAAGCAAGACAAGGGGCGCCCAACTCTTGGGCGTCCCCTCCTTTTTCTGCCGTGGACCACCAGCAAAGGGCGCATATTATGTGCCATAAAAGCCACGAAAATCCCAAAAGGAAATCTGGGTAAAATTAGTGCCATAGGGAAAGAGTTTTGATTTTCTAAAACTCTATCTCATAGAATTTGAAATCCAAACTAATTCCTACTTTGACTTGATCCACAACCACATTCCATGTAAGAGAGAAAGAGAGAAAAGTTTTGGACGTGCGTGAAGACCTGGGAAAGAGGGTATTATCGCGTAGGATAAGAGAGAGTGGGCGTGGGGGGCTAAGGTGGCGCAAGGTGGAATCCTAGTCTTACTAGGATTCAATCTATAACTTGTTCAAATTTGATTTCTCAAACCAAATCAACCTAATTAAAATAGGTCTTAACCCAATTAAGAGCCTAATTTAATCAGATTAAATTAAATTTAAATCTGATTTAATTTTTTAATCAAATTAGAAATTAGGTTGATCCAAATCCTATTTGAACTAGGACTAGTTTTTCCTTGTACTTGGCTTATCCAATAAACCAATTGGACTTAATCCAATCAAGCCCAAACCAAATCTAATTAAATCATATTTAATTAGACTTAATCTCAGCTCTTTGGCTTAATCAAATTAAGCCAATTTAGCAATCGAATTGCTAATCGATCCTCCTGCAACACTTGTACTAGATTAAATGTCAATCATATTGATCGTTTAACCCTAGAACGATTCTTAATCGTTGATCAACCATCCGATCGGATCGTGAACTTTAATGTGTGTGACCTCATAGGTCCGAACCTACGTCGGTAGCACAGGAACAAATTCCTGTACCAATCGAAGTGACCATCTAGCAATGATATCTGACGGTCGGATAGGTCGAATGTGTAGAACAACATCCTTAGAACCCATACGGATATAGTTTCCATATAATTCATCCCCTTGACCAAAATGATCATAGGACACCTCAGAGTTCAATTGTCAACTCTGATCAGGTTGTCCACATTGTATTTCAAAATATCAAATCCATCTGATAGATTACCCTGGCCAAGATTTTGCTAAATTGAAATACAGCGACTCATTCTTCTCCAACTCTTAGAGTGGTCAATCCCATCTTGATCACACTCTGACTTCGCAAGTACTTGACTGTGCCCAGAAGCCTTCCGTCACTGAATTAGAAATTCAGTTAGTCCAGTACCAAAGCACAGTGAGTTGCTTGCAAGTCACTGAGGTGATCTCAAGTCTAAGGGACACTTATACCTATATCCCATCAGAGATATTCTCGACAATAGAATGCTCTGGAGTTGGTCACGTTCTCACCTGTATGCCATACCAGTGTCTCCACACTCCTTGGTTAAGAGGACAACCAACCCATATGGCCTACAGCGACCTATGCTCGATAGAAGCTGTCATCCTTATTAACAGTCTATCATTTGGTCATGAACAGTTTTAAGGACTAATCGATAAATCCTCTCTTTATCGAACCTAAATAGTCCTAAAGACTTCATCACAACAACGGAGTTCATTAGAAGATAAAAACTTATGATGAAAATACCAAAAATATATTTTATTTATTAACAAATCAATTACAATACAAGGTTGCTCAACCGTCAACAGGTTGATGATTGGCTTTTGGGACATATTTCCCAACACCTTGGATTCAGATGCTACATCACATATGTCAGGTGACTCTAGACTGTTCTCTTCTTTATTTTCTATTTCAAAAAATCATCCTTCTATCTTTCTAGCTGATGGCAGACAATCACCGATATCTGATTGTGGTCCTATATCATCCACTTTCTCTTTGTCACTTTCCTCAATTCTTTATGTGCCTAAATTTTTATTAAATCTTTTATCAGTCAGTTCTCTTACAAAGTCTTTAAACTGTTCCGTCACCTTCCATCCTTCTTATTGTGTTTTTCAGAATCTCTTGATGAGGAAGAAGATTGTTTGGGGCCATAAAGGTGCTGATGGCCTGTATTACCTAGATGTTCTAAGATCGAAAGCTCTTTCATCTGTGATAAGTCCTCAGCAATGGCATTATAGGCTTGGGCATCCATCTCTCCCAAAACTGTGTCAAATTGTTCCTCTTAATCAGTCGTTGGTTCTGTCAAATTGTGAGGCTTGTCAGCTTGGAAAACACCACAAGTCAATGTTTCCAATGAGAGTCAATAAAATTAGTACAAGGTTATTTGAGTTGATTCACTCTGATATTTGAGATCCTTCTAGAGTCAAGAGTCGTACTAGTTATAGATATCTTGTGACCTTTATTAATGATTTTTCTCGTACCATCTGGGTGTTTCTATTAAAGGAATGGTCTGAGGTCTGTCTGTCTTCAAAAATTTTCATAAGGAAATAAAGACACAATTTTCTACTGATATTTGTTCTATTCGCACTGACAATGTTCTAGAGTTTGTCCAGCAGGAGTTAAGTGCTTTTTGTGCCTCAAATGTGATTCAACACTAAACTTTTTGTGCGTACACCCCTCAACAAAATAGGATAGCTAAGCGCAAAAATCGCCATCTTCTTGATATTGCTCGCACCATTCTTTTTCATATGCATGTACCTAAAACATATCAGGGAGAAGCTATTTTGACTGCTTGCTTTCTTATTAACCGCATGCCATCTTTAGTACTCCAAGATAAAATTCCCATCTAATTTCTATATCCATATCGTCCATTATTTTCTTTGCCTCCTCGTACATTTGGATGTATAATTTTTGTCCATGACCTCCAACCAAGCTTAGAGAAATTATCTCTCAGAGCCATCAAATGTGTTTTTTTTGACTACGCCAGAAATCAGAAGGGGTACAAATGCTTTGATCCTGTGAATCACAAAGTATTTGCCAGTGCTGATGTCACATTCTTTGAGGAACAGCCTTATTTTTCATCTATAGAACAGCCTTATTTTTCATCTATAGAAGAATCTTTGTCTAGTGAGTTACTGGTTCCACCAACACCTATCCCTGCTCCAGTGTTTCCTTTCACTTCAAAAAAATCTACTGTTTTGCCTACTGCTATTTCTCCACCACCTCTAAAGGTGTATACTCGACATCCACAGAATCAGATCCCAGCACTTTCGCCACCACCATCTTCGCCCTCGAAAAGCGATCCAATGACTTCACCACCTGCATCAGATTTGCATCTTCCCATTGCCATACGAAAGGATGAACGTTCTTCTACTCAACATTCTATTGCTTCATTTGTTTCTTTGGATCACCTTGGTCCCGCCCTTCAATGATTTTTCTTGGCTCTTTATTTTTATTCCAAAGAATGCAGAGGAGGAACTATCTCACCTTGATTGGCGACAAGCAATGCAAGAGGAAATGTCTGCCTTATAGAGCAGAGCCACTTGGGAGTTGATCTCTCCACCAGCTGATTGTGAGGTTGTTGGATGTTGTCAGATTTTCTGCATCAAGTATCTGCTCGATGGCACCATTGAAAGGCTTAAGGCATGATTGAGTACAAAAGGATATTCTCAGATGTATGGTGTTGATTATTTTGAGACATTCTCTCCTGTGGCACATCTCAGCTCCATCCAAATTTTGATTTCTATTGCTGTCAATATGGATTGGCCACTATATCAACTTGATGAAAAAAATGCCTTCCTCTACGACGATTTTGAAGAGATGGTGTATATGAAGCAACCTCCGGGGTTTGTTGCTCAGGGGGAGAGTTCTAGAGTGTGTCGCCTAAGGAAAGTAATATATGGGTTGAAGCAGAGTTCGATGGCTTGATTTCAGAAGTTTAGTTAAATTGTTTGTCAATTTGGTTTTATCAGAACTCATGTGAACCATTCAATGTTCATTATGCACACTTCCATTGGAGTGGTCATCCTAGTTGTCTATGTGGATAACATTATTATCTCAGGCAATGACCAAGCTGGCACAAAGGCAACTAAAAGACACTTGAAGCAACATTTTGCTACTAAAGATATAGGTCGACAGAGGTACTTCCTTGGAATAGAGGTGGCTCGAAATCGTCAAGAATTTATACCTTCTCAGAGAAAGTATGCTCTTGATCTACCACAAGAGATGGGCATGCTTGATGCTCGACCAGCAAATATTCCTCTAGACCAAATAGGAGCACTCTGGAAACAGGATTTCGAAGAGTTATCAGACAAGACTGCGTACAGAAGACTGGTTGGTAAACTTATTTACTTAACAGCTATCCGACCTAATATTTTATTTGCAGTTGGTGTTGTCAGCCAGTTTATGGACAAGCCCAAGAATTGCCATTGGGAGGCTACATGTGGCATTCTCAGGTACATTAAGAAGACTCTCGAACTTGGCTGTTTTACAAAAAGAATAAACATACTAATATAGTTGCTTATTCTGATGCCGATTATGCTGGTTCGAAAATAGACAGATGATCAACTTCTGGTTATGATACATTTGTTGGAGGAAATATTGTGACTTGGAGGAGTAAGAAGCAAAACGTGGTGGCTAAATCTAGTGCAGAAGCAGAGTATCGAGCTATAGCTCATGCTGCTTGCGAGTTAATCTGGGTGCGTTCCTTGATCACGGAGTTTGATTTTCAGCATGATAAACCCATTCCTATGCATTGTGATAATCAAGCAGCCATTTTCATTGCTAACAATCTAATATTTCATGAAAGGACAAAACATATTGAGGTTGCTTGTCACTTCATCAGAGATCAAATCACAAGCAAACAAGTATGTACTCTGTACACTCATTCTGAGATGGCTGATGTGTTTACTAAGCCTTTGGGAGGTAACAGGTTTTCTCTGTTACGTGGCAAGCTGGGAATGTTGGATATATATGCTCCCTAGCTTGAGGGAGAGTGTTAGAATGTTATTCCCTATTATTTCTTTATGTTTATAGTTCTTCCATTTCTATCTTTTCCTAATTCGACTTTCCCTTGTTATATGGTTCATTGTATCTGAATGGTTCATTGTATCTAGACCTCTATTATATGATTCATTGTATCTAGACCTCTATTATATGGTTCATTGTATCTACACCTTTATTACTCTATATATATAGTCTCTTATAATATGAGAAAGAATACAATCATTTTCTTTACACAGCCTATCTCTATCTCTCTCCTTTTCTCTTTTTATTGTTCTTCACAGAAACTATTACTTTTAGCAAACAAATATATCATCCCAATGCAAACATAGCCATCAGAAAAGAATCTTTTTTTTTTTATTTGTAGTAAAAAGAATCCATTTTTCATTACAAAAGTGTATAACTAAAGGACAAAAATATCATGCTATAGAAAAAAAATATCAACCTCATTAACAGCACTGCAATGCCTAATGAAAGAGTTGTATGAGACCCAATTTGGGGAGCAAACTTTTCTTCTTCTTTTTTTTCCTTTTTTTTTTCTAGATAGGGTGGAAGAGGGAGCAGTCTTTAAGAAGCATATTGTCAAAACAACTCGTGTGGCCCCAACCCAGCAAATGACAGCCACCGAAGAGGCCACTTGTAGGGTAATACCATGTGATCCCATCCCGAACCCCCCCTCCGCCCTCTTCGACTTTTTCCTCAACTGGACCAATCACCTCTCTGCCGACCTCGAAGTCTCCCACCTTGTCTTCTACTCCTCCGACGCCATCGTCGTCTCCGTCGTCGATCACGTCTAACTGCGCATGTCCCACTGCAAGGATGGCAACAGCCTCGCCGCCCTCACCGTCCTCTCCAACCTCCCCTCTTCCCCGATCTTCCCCTTCAACCACCTCCCTGGCATCTAGCGTCGATTCAGGGCCAACAACCCGCACTGGGAGTCAATGCCAGAGAGCTTCCTCGCCAACACCATAGGTAGCTGAGGAGCCATCATCAACACCTTCGACACCCTCGAGGGCCCCTTGCGAACCTAAAGCATGGCTACCATCGCATCTGGGCTGTGAGACCCATCTCCTCGGCTAGTTCCACGACGGGGTGCTGTGGCCAAAGATCCATCCCGATGGAGGTGGCGGCGGCTTGGTTGGATGTGTGCCCACTGTGGTTGGTGGTGTACGTCTGCTTCGGGAGCTAGTACACGCCTATGGAGAAGCAGGAGCGATGGGTGTTCTTTTTTTTTATCCCATTCCACCGGAATGAGATTTTGACGCCGTTGGGGAGAGTCTGGATTCAGTTACGAGTGATTGGGTCATTTCCATTCCTTCTTGGAATCGGAATCGGTATGGGACTCCCTCCAACCAAACAGCTGGAATGGGAGTCATCCATTCCGATTCCCATTCCAGGCCTCAATAACCCCCAACCAAGCACCCCCAAAAGGTTTGAAGGCCTCACAACTCTATTGTGGAATCACATGACAATAATTAGAAAAACAAGAACTCCATTATTTCAATCATAATCTGCAAAGATCTGGTTACATTGAACCCTAAGAGTCCCTTTTAATAACAAAAAAGGAATCCTGACTCAACTCAATTTTGATATCCCAAAAAAGTGCTAATAAGAACTTTTCACAGTTACTGTACTGTGAACAGTGCCATGAACAGTAATGCATTACAGCTATTAGGTTCCATGATAAACATGGAGATATTTTAATCTCAACCCTAGAATCCAAAATAACCCACTAACTGAAAATAAACAGAATAAAAGAAAAATACAGAAAAATTATAACTAAATTAAATCTATTAAAATCTCTAAGCCGCAACCCTGTGATGCAACACAATATGAACTTGGATCGCCAATAAGTAGTCCTTGGAAATTCCACATTGCAGTGACAAGTTGACAATAAAGAAAAGATTCTCGCTTCAAATGAATGGAAGCAGGCAAAGGAGCTAGTTTCTCAAGATCAAACTGTTGTTATAATATTGAGAGATTAATAAATAATAGTATTATAGTCATGCATGCAAATACCAGATATGGAGTGAAGTGACACAAAATTGTTCAAAAAGACAAGACACACAAGCTAAAGAGATCTCGCACCAAGATTGTCAAAGGAGACTAGGGGGATCTCAATCAAGCCAGGCATCCAGTGATACTAATGATGTTGCATGCCAAGTGGCTAAATTGGATGTCTCAGGATCCAATAGATACTTGTGGTTAGCATATGCCAAACCATCAGTGCATCAGTAGCAAGAATGGACATCATGGCCTTACTTCGACATACGACCCATGTGTAGACTGTAGACCCTTAGTCATCATATTTTGGGGTGGTACACTCCTACACAACCCTACACTCTTTATGGGAGGTCACGGTTCAGATTCATAGCACTATAATGCCATTTATTACCGCTAGATAGGATGGCCAAGTTCATATGGAACATCCTGTCAAAAGGATTATCTAGGACAGTACAAACATAGTACAAGCAGCAAGGAGCAGATAGCATCTGGCTGATATTAGATTCAAGGCCCCAGCTATCAACAAGATATAAATGTATACTAGACCCACAAAAACTCCACCTAAAACTAGATGTGACTTGGATGTTGTTTTATTTAAATTCGTGAGTTACTTGTTCATGTCACAGTTGACAATAGTGTTCTACTTAAAACTATTGTTGTTTTTACAATTTTATTCAAACCATGGACACAGATACTGCTAGTGGCACGACAAACCCATCATTCACTGTTTTTAAAAGCCCTAGTTTTGCACCTAAACTTTGATAAACAACTCCTAAGAACATCTAAATAATTATTAACAATAAACACATGATAACAAAAAAAAAAAAAAAAGAACATCCTAGTGACTTGCCATGGTGTCAACACTTGACAAGTGCCGGGACAGGGTGTCCCCAATAGCATCTTGACCAAGCATTGGACCAAAACAATCCTAGGATTGGCATTTAAACTATTACATTTCATTTTCCTTGTTGTAATAAGTATACATGTAAAAATGCCCATTTTTCTGGACTACACATTGCCTTTCCTTCTCATGTATCTAATCACATAAATACATTTATCTTATTATGTTTGTAAATTTTGGATGTCACTTTCCTACGGAAAAGCAATATACCAGGCTATTAGAATGGTGAAAAAAAATGAATGTATAAAATCATGCTTGTTATGGAATTTTGTACATATCACAATGCCGACAAGACACTGCATTGTCCAGAAGAGACAAGGAGGAAATTATCAACATCTGTGAAGTTCTAGATACTACCCTTATTTGTTAATTTATTCATCTTTATTAAATGAAATATTCCCCCACTAATAAACATCCAATCAAACAATCATAAAGAGCAGTTTTAAATTTCAACATAATGCAATCAGTAAAGGAAATAGGTGATGAAAACAATGTAACACCTGGATAGGGTGCAAGCCACGTTGACAATTTCCAATACCCTCCACAGTAATTATATGCATTCCTTCAACAGAATATAGCGGAGCCAAGCATGCATTGATTGCATAATGCCTGCATAGTAGGTTATCGTCACAAAGCATTCTAACAGCACTAACTGAACCAAAGAGTGCATACAAATAACAACGAAAAAGAAGACAACAACATATGCAACTTCCAGGGGGCCACACCCCCTAACCCATGAGGATTCTGAAAACTCCTTGCTAATAAGTGCTTAGGTCCCCATTTGGTCCAACCAAAAAAACGAAAAAATCCTCTAGGACTCCATAAATCTGGTATTAACTGATAGAGGTTTCAATCTCTGTTAGATTTCTGATTGCACAATCATGTTTGCTTCTTCAATTCAGTTATGATTCCCAAAAACCAAGAGCTCATGCAAGCCACTAATAGTCCTTTCCTATCCATTTTAGTATAAATCCTATAATAGATGGTTCCCATTAATAGTTATACAAATTACATACACTCATAATTCTAATAAATGTTATTCCATTTGCTATTGTGGTATAGGTTCCCATTCCATTTTGGAAACAATTGCATTAAGGCTGTGAGAAAGAAATGAAGGGGAAAAGTTTGGAAGAAGTGGTGGCACGAAAGAACCGATGAGGTATATTTCTTATTCTTCTCAAATCTTTCATCTTTTCCGATCTCTTTTATGGTTTATTTCGTCATCTTTTTTCACATTTATAGCCTTTAAACATTATTTTATTTCTTTATTTTTAAGTTTTACTGCATTTGATTATCTGCAAGACTGTAAAAATACTTCACATGTTATTACCTAATTTTTAATCTTTTTGTAACTTTTTATGCACTTGAATCTCTATATCCTAGATAACACAGAATAAATTCTAGTATTTTGCATAGATCATGTGTTCATTTTCTGAAGATCATGATTATTTTTTTCCTCTTAACCTCTTCTTCTATTAATTATCTAAAACTGGGAGGGAAGTACATAGTCCAAAACAAAGTCATCTGTATTGAAAGCAAAGTCAAAAAATAAAAATATCTCCATTTTATGTGCTCAGCATTTTTTTTATCTCATTTTTCTCCCTCAAAATAAAAGAAAAAAAATCTAAGTTCTGTGAAATGTGACTTCTGATGTATTAGATTAATCACTATAAGCTCTCCAAAAAAAAAAAGAAGCATAAATTCACAATATATTCTTTGATAGTAAACTTTTATAATTTCTATACTGCCCCATCCCCCAAAGGAAAAGTTCCAGGGTCTTCCCCTGCTCAAAACAATTACTTAAGAACAAAGAAGAACTTCATGAAGAAAACGAAACAAGAGATAACTCATTGCACTGAGATAATAAATTCATGCTCTAATCTACTGACCAAACAAAGCCATAACATCTGTATCTCACAATGTCAAGTTGACATAATAAAGAATCAACACATGAGCTGGCCATAAGCATAAGGACAAGACTCTCACACTGATTTTCTCATATGTTCATCATAATAAGAAATCATCACTGTGCAAGCTCCACAACCACCTTCACCACAACCAAGCTTTGTTCCTGTCAATCGCATATCTATATTCCCATACAAAAACAAAATTCATAATCTGGTTCAACAATAAATATTTGTACAATAAAAATTCATTCTAGCCATATAGTGTAAATCTTGCTATCCACTAAGCTAATTGCAACAAAACTTAAACATATTTTAGAAAAACACAATAAGGAACCATTGTATGTAAGGTGGAAGATAGAAAGAAAAGCAACAGAATTATAAGTACAAAATGGATTTAGTTCCATCTTCTCTCTATATAAGATTTAGTATGCAAATCTTCTTCCATTTAATTTCTATCAAAGGTCAAGTTTTGGCATAAAAAGCTTCCTCAACACCTAATAATTGATATTCAGATTTTCTGTTCTTTCTCTACCTTTACACATCAGCATTTCAGATGGTCCAACCATATTTGACCACCACCATATTAGACGTTATTGCACCAAAGTCAATTTTCTCATACTTTAATTCTTAAGTTGAAGTTTGACCCCATTTATAATATTGCTTTTCCTAATCCACAACAAATTCACCTCCACAATCTTTGAACCTTTACATAGCCATAAAAGTGAACATGCCCCTTTATTTGCAATTAGAAAAGCATAACTTATTAATTTACAATAATTAATAAAAATGAGAATAACCGACAATACATGACAAGTTTATGTATCTTTGCTGTTATGACCCAAGCCATTCATATCAAAAAGGGATAAAAAATCTTAAGTTGATAAAGCTCCCATGAAATATTGAGCAGAATTTCACAACTGACAATTTTACAGCAACTATCTATAAATCATTGGCAATTTTCTGACCAACACAAACTCAAGGCAACAGAAGGGCGGATCATGGAGGCTACTTGGCATATATGCAGAAGTACCTCCAGGTAGCAGATTATATTCATGCAATCTAGGAACAGCCCTCCAAAATTTACTCAGTTGGAAAGCATCTTGACAAAAAAGAAAAGTAACAAGGTTTTACTTACACCCAATGCCAACAACCATTTTAGTTAACAATCGGCAGGGCATGTACTGTGCACAGGCCCATACCAATGCAAAGGAATGGATCAACATGCACCTGGCATGACACAGCATGGTCGCTCAGACATCACAGACTGATATGCCATTGGCACATGCAGGTCTACGCAGGTTGGCACATTGATCCCTGCTTGAATTCATCTTTAAGGTATCAAAGTCGACTAAGAAGTTCTATTGTTGTTAAATTTGACAAGGTACAATATTTTATGATCGAAGTAAGCAGCATCTAGTTTTCAAAATTAATGAGTAAAACAAAAACTAACTTGGAACCTTTTGTCCACCTGCTAATGCTTGCTGCTTTTTACTTGTTCCTTTTAAAATTCCTTCTGCCATACATTCCAAAGTATAATCTGCTGCCACATATTGGAACTTGTCTGTATTCCGTATGTGTTTGTATACCATGATACTCGAGCATTGCACTTCATAGGGTGGTCCACAATGGAATAACATCAGAGAATATAATTTGAATTACTACCTTCAAATAATTGTTCAATGGAACACAAGATCTTGTCTGCTCCTTATGTTACTTGGTGTCAAGGTAAAAGTCATCTTTCAAAGCACATCATGATAGGTTAGGAAAACCCATCAGCATTTACTTGTTGTATAATGTTTTCAATGACTTGAAAAGATCAACCTGTCAAAATCAATATTCCAGCCATTTTCTATTATATTATTCACAAAAAATTTGAAAGACCAGCAAGCCACAAATTCCATAAACAAATTGGGCCACATTTGACGCTCATTGTCCAGGACAATGAGAGGTATCTGTCATATAATCGAGTTAATTATTTCCTACCTTGAAATATAGCAACACAATGGGCGGGCCTGTAGCAGTGACAGTCAATACTCCATAGTGCATGTCAGGCCTCTCTTTGAAATCCTCTTTATCTAGATTATATATATTAAAAAAAAAAAAAGGAAGAAAAAGAAGAAGAAGATATTAAAAGGGAAAAAAAAAAAAGCACAGATGTTAGACATGTTCATGTCCTGGGGCATCATACTTATCATATATGTCCATTTTGTGCAATATTGAGACATTTAGCCCTTCCTAGATTATTTTGTAATGAAACGTGTCAAATGCTACGAAAGGTAATATTCTTAGAGTGCATTTGGTTAGCTATCAAAAAAGTACTTTTTTATTTTTTGATTTTTAAAAAGCAAAAATCAAAAAGCAATGTTTGGTAACACTGTAAAAAGCAAAAAATCAAAATCAAAAATAATCAAAATAATTGATTTATGTGGAAAGCAAAAATTTTTTGCTTCTTAAAAATTGCTTTTCTCCTTTCTGAGTAACCCAACTCGCCCCTCCCCCTCCCCTTCCCTTCTGGTCTTTGCCTGCCTGGCCGGCGAGCACCGCCGATCGATGGGGCTCCGGCCTCTGCCGCCCAAGTATGCCTCTTCAGCCTCTGCAATAGCTTCTACTTGGGAGCGTACCAGGATGCCATCAACAAGAGCGAAATCCCCAACCTCTCCCTCGACGACGTCGTCAAGCACGACTCCCTCGTCTATCGCTCCTACATCGCCCTCGGCTCCTAGCAGGTCACCTGTCCCTCTCTTTTCTCCAGATCTTTGATCTCTTGCTTTCTCTATTCTTCTCTGATTCCCGGGATCTGCCATTCCTGTGCAGCTCGTGATCAGTGAGATTGATTCCTCAGCCTCCACTGCCCTCTAGGCTGTCAAGTTGCTCACCCTCTACCTCGCTGGAGATAAGGTTGGTTTCCCTGGTACTTGAACTAAATCTGGTTGGACTTTCTTTTAGGTCTGCTGGTTTAATTTGTTTCGATCTGGAGCAGTGAAATCCAAACCATTTGATCTGTCATAGATTTTTTTCCTGCTATTTCTTGTGATCTGATATGTAATTCTCGTCCAAGATATGATTTTGGTCGTTAGGATTGAAACACTTTGGTCGTCCAACATGCTTTCTCACTGTTCGGAGAAAAGCCTGACTCACATGGCGGTGGTGGCTTTGCTATCTTTCTAGATGGTTGTTTTGTCTCTCAAGTAGACTTGTTTACAGTGGTGCCTCAAACCAACATATGGCTATTTTATTGTTCTCTGCTTTCAGTTAAAGCACACCATAGATGTTCGACTGATATCAGCATTTGGGATATGCCAAGTGCTAGGATTATTGGTTGCCAACATCTATGGTTTTTTGGAATGATGATGCACATAGTTCATTATGCTCTACATCATTTTGATTCTTTTTAAAAAAGGATCAATTTTATTTTAGCAAAAATATGATGTTTTTTTATGCAAGTGGATGATTATGTGCATGGTATATATCATGTAATTTATTTAAAGCTATAAGAGCAGCTTGGATTTGTGACGATTACTTGTTGCTTAAGTCCTATACTCTCCAAATCTTGGTGGGAGATCTAATTTTACTCACAAATGGAAAGTCTCATACTCTGAGTTATGGACTGCAGCATGAGAATCTGATTATCAAATTACATGAGGAACTCAGCATAAATGCTCCACTCTAAGCCGATGCAGTCAGACAGCCAAATATACATTAACCCATAAAGATACTCCTGAGCAACCTCTAACACACTACTTAACTAGAGACATAAGCTTAAATATATGACAAATTTTGTTGGTTCTATGACATCACTGGTTTGATTAATTTTATGTTCTGATGTTATATAAGTTATTTACAATTTTACAATCAAAACTCTCATTAGTTTTCTTAAATCACATCTGAAATTTCATGTATTGTTCCAACAAATTTCAACCAGGTATCATTCATCTTATTTAAGTTGTTTTTTCTCTTCAAAAAGTTTTTTTTTTTTTTTCACCTCAAGTGACCATTGTTCAGACTCTTTGAGACCTATTGAAATATGAGGTGCAAACTGCCTCCATGTCATAAAAAGCATTCTTTGTTCGCACAATCAAATGGAATTGTAATGCCTCCATGGGTCTTGATTATGTGATGTTGTAGTTCATATTATCTGAGACCCTCTGAAATATGTGGTGCAAATTACATCAATGAAGAAAGACTTTAAGCCCATGGTGTAACAAGCCTTCTTTTCTGATATGATTAAATGGAATGATGATGTCTCCGTATGATGTTGTTGCTTGTCATGCTTGGAAAAACTTAGGTCAAGAATCATCCTGAATCACATTGTATTCCCTCTTGACTGATACTTCCCAGTATGACCAAGAAGTGGCATTAGTCATCCCTTTCAAACTCTGGATAATCCTTCACAATGGACATGCTCGAGCCTGTGCATGCATCAGGATTCTTGTATTATATTAAACAAAAAGAGAGATCTTAGGAAATTACTTCCAAGGAACTTCACTAATGAAATGATCTTACGGATTGTTCATTCATTATTTTTCTTTTTATACTTGATATTGACATTTGATTTCATGGGAAATACATTTTAAAGAAGCCAATTGTCATCTAAAAGAAAGGCTTGTGAGTTCACCATGCACATCCTGTCTCATCAATCATCATCCTTTCGCAAGTTATGTTGCAAGTTACATATTACTGAAAGCTACACTCCATGTTAATGCACAAAACTGCGACAGGTTGAATTTGTTTTCTTATTTATGGTAAACCAATGAATGTTACTGTCTTTATATTTTTTTTAAGATGCAGCATGCTCTTAATCTTATGGTTGATTTGTTATGTATTATAATGGATCTAACATTCCTATTCTAGGTGTCTCTGAAATTTGTCTACCTGGCTGCTATGTATTATAATGAAATTTGTTTACCTTGCTCTACATCAATCCATGCAGCTGTTCTCATTATATATTATAGTAATATATAATCTTCAAACTGTTAGTTCTGATAATCTAGATATGTTGGTTCTGCATTAAGAGATGAGATTAGTATGACCTGTGTCAGTTCTTAAGCTTTAAATGTTAGTGAGACTATATGTGTTAAGCTTTAAATGTTGTGTTGTGGCAGGTTGGTCCTCCAGTAAGCTGAACACTATCATCCCTCAACTTATTTGGCACCAAACAAAAGTAAGTCCAAGCTTCTAAGTAATAATTGACTATATGACAAGACTCTAATCAAGGGCTGAATCTAGATTGAGTTTGATTTAAAGTTTTTAAAGTTTCACCAAGGGCTGAATTTGTTACTTACTATAACACAATTGGTATAAATCAAGTAACTTTTATCATTATAATTGGTTTAGTTGGTTATAATTATTAATTGCATAGTGACAAGTTTTAGAGTTCCACCATCCATTAGTTTTGAAGATGCTGCAGAAATTGGACAGTAGAACAGGAAAATATGTTCATAGATTTAATGATGGAGCAAGTTCAAAAAGAGAATAGGTCAACCACAACATTTACAAAGGAATCTTGGAAGGAAATACGTGTCAAATTTTATATGAAAACTAGAAAGAAATATGAGTTGAAGCAATTCCAGAACAAGTTCAATCAACTGAGGAAGCGCTATAGTGTTTTTATTGATTTGAAGAAGTTACCAACCGGGTATGGATGGGATTCAGTCTTGGAAACCACTACAGCTCCTAATGATGTCTGGAAAAGTTACATTGCTGTAAGTAAGCATTTATTTTTCTTTTCTTTTATACTTTTTTATAATTTATTATATTTTTGCTGAATTAATTCAATCTTATATGTCTCACCTATAAATTTGTTATTGTAGGTTCATCCCGAAGCGAAGAGATTTCGAACTTCCACTTGTTTCAAATATAAAAAGCTCATAATAATATTTGGGGATACTACTGCTACTGGTAAAGAGGCAATGGCAAGCACCCAAGATGTGTCAGATAGCAGTGATTCTCAAGACAACGAGCTTCTTTCTGATGATGTTAGTATAGATGGGGAGTCTAGTGGTTCAAGAAACCATCGTCGTCCAAGAGATCCAATTCCCAATGAGAGTATCCGCCGTGTGAGAAGTCAATCAAGAGTTTCAGAGTTAGCAGATGCCATCAGATCCCTACCAGAGGCTAATCAGACAAGGAATAATATGATGATACAACAACATACATCTATAACTTTGAGTTCTGGACAGTACTCAATTGCAAATTGCATTAAAATTCTTGAAACTATTGAAAGAGTGAATATGCCTACATATTTGAAGGCAATTGAGAAGTTCCAAGATAAGAGATGGAGGGAAACATTTATTGAGATGTCAAGTGAGCGTAGGTTGGGCTGGTTGGCAAGTTTGTAAGATGTTCTTGTGGCTTTTAGTTGTTTAGATGGACTTTAAGTATTAGAATATTATATCAAGAATTATGTATGTGCATATTATGCTTTATTTGGATTGATGATCTATTGTCTTTTAAACTTTATGCTATGGATTTATGATGTTATGAAGATTATGTATCACTTAAATTGTTCTATGCTAATATCTGTGTTCTTATTTTCTTTCATATTAACAGGATATGGATAGTGATGTGGAGAAGATTGACTCAGAAGTTGAAAAGAATTTAAATACTTCTGATTCTAGTGATGGAGAAGAAATAAAGAAATCTTGTATATTTGATGAAAAGGAAGATGATGCTATAGAGCTTGTTGTTACCGCAACAGTTGAGGAGTACGATAATTTATATCTATGCAAGCAACCATATAGAAATGATAATTTGACCGGTGCTGAATATGTTATGAGGGTAATTCTTGAAAATCTAGACAAGTGTCCAAATTTATTTAGGATGGATAGTTGCATATTTCTTAACTTTTGCTCTGACTTGAGACAAAGAAATCTATTGCATGATTCTCGATTTGTAAGTGTTGAAAAAAAAGTTGCTATATTCTTGATGATAATTGGTCAAAGAGAGTCAAATCGAATAGTGACAGATCGTTTTCAACATTCTGGACAGACAATTAGTCATCATTTTGGAAAGACACTGAAGGCAGTTGTTCGATATGCAAAGGAGCTTATAGTGCCACCTTCTTTTGCTGAAACTCTTCCAGAAATTCGTTATAATCCCAAATACTATCCTTATTTCAAGGTATTTTCGTATGTCCATATTATTATTTAAAGTTAATGAAATTATTTTATTATCTTGATATTAAGTAAAATAATTTACATACAGGATTGTGTTGGAGCTATCGATGTCGATGGAACGCATGTTAGTACTTATGTGCCCTCTAGTAAGCAAATTCCTTATCGAGGGAGGAAGACCATAGTAACTCAAAATATTTTATGTGCTTGCTCATTTAATATGTTATTCACTTTTATCATATCTGGTTGGGAAGGAACTGCAAATGATTCTCGGATTTTTGTGTCCGCAGTCACAAATCCTAAATATAGATTTTCTAATCCACCAGAAGGAAAGTTCTATGTAATTGACTCTGGCTTCACAAACATGCATGGCTATCTTACACCTTATCGAGGTGAACGTTATCATCTTCAAGACTAGTGAGGAAGGGGTCGTCAACCAAAAACAAGCAAAGAGTTATTCAATTATCATCACTCATCTCTGCAAAATGTGATTGAGCGTTGCTTTGGAGTGTTGAAGAAGCGGTTTCCTATCTTAAGAGAGATGCCTCCATATTCTTTACAAAAGCAAGCACAAATTGTTATAGCTACATGTGCAATTCATAATTATATCAGGAAGAAGGCACGAGAGGATAGTTTCTTTATTGAATATGCAGATAAAAATATTATTGTTGAAGATGAGATTGACGTCCTTAGCCAAATTACTACAAGTATGGATAGGACTGCTAACTCTCGACAAGAGATAGGTGCAATTAGAGATAAAATTGCTAATAGATTAGTTCGAGCATATGGTTTGATTCAGTGATTTGAATCTTGTTTTTTAATATGTAAAATAATAGCAAAATATTTTGTACTTATCAAACATGCTTTTTTTGCTTTTTTGCTTTTTGCTTTATAGCAACATAGTTACCAAACATACTTTTTGCCTTTTTGCTTTTACTCAATAGCAAAAATCAAAAAAAATAAAAAGTACTTTTTAAAAATCAAAAATTAAAAAGTGTAACCAAACGCACCCTTAGAGATTATGAAGTTGTGCTGCATGTTTAATATGATTTATTAAAATTATTGCCAGAAAAAACAACAGAGCAGAAGATGAAAAATTAAAATTTGTTTCAGCTATGTTAGGTCCCTAAACATGGAAACAGCAGATTCACACAACAACTCAACATATAGTACCAGTCCCTTTACCGGCCACGGCTAATCCAAAAGGCAGCAAACAGATTGGATTGATCTACTTCTGATCTAGAATCAACCTAGAAAAAACCAAGTCTAATTCAAACTGGAGTTACAAGTAACATTCTTGCACCTTAACTTTATTCATAATCATTCCTCTCCATTCTCCAAAATTACAATTTCTTTTATAGTTCACACTAATGTATCACCACATACGTTTCACATGTTCCATTTTCTTCATGTCTAAGATCTTGAAATGAAGTAGCACTCCTGTCATGCCACTATTTAGTGTCAATAACAATCCAAGTTACCAAATAAGCCCCCCCCCCCCCAAAAAAAAAAAAAAAAAAAAGAGAGTATGCAGTTTGACATAAGCTGATTCCTCTTCTTCAAAACAAAATCAAAAGACCACAAAACTTTCACAAAGTTCTCCATCATATAACAGCAAAAGGCGACCTTTGTTTAATTTCATTAAATCTAATGCAGCTTAAAGCAATTCCAGTCCACCTAAAGCCACTGAAACAAAAATCTAAGCTTTTCTTTCGATACCCAAAACCATCCAAAGCCTAAAAAAATAATTTTAACCTAGGCAAAAGAGCAAACTATAGTCAAATATTAGAGAAGCCAAAAGAACAGAGGATAAGGAGGAAAGCTATACCTCTGAGGTACTCAAGGAGGGTGAGGTGAGCCAAGCCATCAGGCAGTACCCGACGGAAGCCGTTGACGTAGATGATCGCCTCTTTGGACCATCCTTCCTCCGCCACCAGCTCCTCCACCTTGGTGAGCGACCCCATCCTTCGATCCCCCGCACCCTTCCCTCAAGAAACCGATATCCAAATCCCAAATCCAGACACAAAACCCACGTGATCTCCCCCTGCTCCTCCACGACCGAGAGGAGCGGTCAAAAACGAGATCAAAATAGCTCCCTTTTTTCTTCCCCTTTGTCTCCAGAGTTCTTGGTAGAACTCGGCCATGAAGACCAGATGAAGCCGTCTTACATCAGACGGATGGACGATGGGCGGTGCTGCCGTAAGAAGATCACTAACGAGTTTGAACGAATAGTACGGGTGCAAATGGGTCGGTGTCGTGTTCTAACATTCTATCCAAACCCAATCTAATAGCAGATTAGATCGGATCCGTAAATAAAAATTTTATCTCAACAGGTTATTCAGATCAGTCCTATTACTTCTGATCTTTTCATCTGAGATCGGCTACCAAAATAGAGATAGCCGAAAAAGAGACTACTACTGAAGCTCCACTCAAATACCTGTAAAAAGTCCAACATCGGAGTGTTCTCCGATGAAAACTCTCCAACGCTCAAGTTAGGAGATGGAGAACAATGAAAAGTAAGAGTACAGAATCAATAACTTACTTTGAGGATCCTGAAGTCTTTTTATTTATAGAAGAGGAGTTAGAATCGTATCCATCTCGAAGTCTTAATAATCTTTCGGATTTGTTGTGCTGATTGATTCAAATAAGATATTTCCCTTTTACGGGAGACTGATTGCGAAGAAATTCTATTCTATCAGGACTTTCCCAATTTAGGAGAGGAAGAGACGAATTTATCGGTGGAGAACATAGCTTGGCCATGGATGAGCTATGGTAGATCGTCCTAGGCCGAGGTCTTGGTGACTATGAAGTGCGTGTTGGTTTCACGCGATCTTGAATACGTCGGCCGAGGACGATCTAAAATAGATCGTCCAAGATCGAAGAGTCGAGAACCTCTCCTGATGGGATATGTGCAGCGACCTTCATCTCTATCACATGTGCGTATATCTGATGGGCAGCCATTTTCCATAACTCGACTAGAGCCGAGGATATTGCAGCTAAGGCCAAGATACAGATCCACAATAGATGCCCCCCACTCTCGAAGCTGATCTTACGATAGGTCGATTGAAGAGAGTATCAGTCCAACGTCGAGGCTAAGTTGGTCGAACTGCCTTCTGCTGACATGTGTCCAAGATCGATTATTTGAGGTGGAACATCTTCAAATCTGGACCATTGATTCGTCGGATCTGCGGGAGCCATATTCTGACCAATCACAAGCTGCCATTTGGTGAACATCGACATAGGGAGGTAAATCGACAATAGATCGAAGCCATCCGAGCTCCTTATGAATAAGGACCGCCGTAACTTCATTTCCACTGCTTCCACTATCCAGAGGGGGAATGCTGGCACTTAGAGACTTCACTCGGTTGCTCGGTTGAAGCCAAGCTACGGTCGATCTCTTCCCTGTCCCTTGCTTGCTCGGCCACGTCATTCCTTAGGTTAGTTTTTTGTCACCCTGCTATGAGTGCATCAAGTTCGTCCCTGCCCACATAGAGTTCAGATGACGACGTTAGAGGTATGGACCTTAGGTTCGACATAGTCTGTTCTTCATGTAGACCCGAAGAGAGTGAGGTCCCGAACTTCGGATCATTTAGGATAAACTCCATCCTCACCCTAGAGGACTTGGAGATCATTAAGCTGAAATACCAAGTTTCAACTGAGTTTAGGCTGGAGGTTGTTGTTCCTAGGGAACGAATAGCTCTTCCTAGTCGGGGCTGAGTAGGCCTTTACGAGGAATCTCTGAAGGCCAATCTTCGGTTATCTTTTCATTATTTAGTTGTAGAGTTTCCAAACTTATATTGCATAAGTTCCTGTAGCATAACGCCGAACTTATGGTGTTAAATTTTAGCTTTTTTCACCCATTGCCTTCTCCTCGGGGTCGAACCGACCTTCCGCCTCTTTCGTGCTTGCTTCACATTGAAAGAGCATCCTACGAAGGTTGGATAGTGGTATGCCTCTCTTCGAAAGGAACGACGTCTCTTTCGAGGTGCTCCTTCCTCGATTCATAATTGGAATGAGCGTTTTTTTTTTGTCTCGGTCAAGCAACCCTGAAACTTCAACACATTATGGGGTCGACCTCATAGGTCGGCGATCAGAGGCCCCACACTTTTGAACATCGAGGAGGAGACATTGGTGAAGAAAAAACTGTCTTTTTCCTTGTAGGATCTTTCAGATCTAATGAAATCTAGGGTGGAATATTTTAAAAAAAAATTATCCTACTTTATTTTAGATCTAAGGTCTATTAGATCTGATTCTTATTATCTGATATTTAATCTAAAATTAAATCTAAAACTTGAAGATTAGAGAAATACCTCTAGGATAACTAGATTACCCCATAGATGATCGCAGCAATGTCCGAGGTTCAAAAATAGCCATGCAGTCGTCTGGCCTCTACCGGTATCCACTCGAGCAGGATCTGGATCGTCTTCTCCTTGAGAATCTCTGCTCCAAAAATCAGATCTGGATCAGATCTGAAAGATCTTCAAAAGATCTTCTGAAGCTGGAGCAGTAGCTTCTCGATAAATCCCTGTAGCCTTCTGATCAGGGAGCCATCACGCCTTAGACAAGCACCAGATGGATGCCCAACTTCTTGGACGTGAAGAGGGGAGAGAGAGGACCAGAGAGGATGGGGAGAAGTGGAGGGATATCAAGCTTTTGCTGGGTATTGAGTAGATTGTCATAACCCTAGGTGCAGACGGGGTTTAAATAGACCCTACTGCGCCATGCAGTGCCATATCATTCGACCAATCAGAAAATTCTAATTAATTCTAAAAAAATTTTGATTGATGGAGTGATGTCATCTGATCATATCAGATAAAAATCTCACCAAACCATCCTACTGTTAGCGCCAACACTGGATAAACACAGTGAGATTGGCGCCCAACAGTTTGAGTCGATCAAGGCATAGAGTCCTCATCTCATGGGACTCTATCCTTATCCACTTGGGACGCACGCCCAATCTGATGTTGGCGCCCATTTTGAGGCCTAATTTAGCAGGTAGACACTCCACAAAAACTCTCCAATGACCTCTTGCCAAGTGGCCTTCAGTTCAAGATCTATAAGTTAACGTTTGATCGATGTCCTAAAACGAAAATGACAGGTGACAGAAATTAGCAGGTGTTGTCTTAAATTCATCTCATGAATTAAGATAAGATTTTTCTGAGCTGAACTGACTCCAGTCAGACTGAGAAAAATCTTCTCAAGATTTTCTGAGTGAGTCAAATCACATTTGGCTCAATCGAGATGAAAAAGATTGCACGAGGAGAAAGTTAGGCTCAATTGTGTGCTAGCACGATTTTCTTGAACCTAATTGGATCTAATCCAAATCAATCGAACTGGACTAGCTCAATTGATGACATCCAGATCTTAACTCTTGTTTGTGTGATCCAGTTAGGTTCATTTTTGTATGGTAATGAGACATGTCGTGATCTCATCATCGACATCATCGAAACTCCTTTCGATGGATCAGAACTCTTCTGATTCAGACAATTAGAATGATCGATCATCAAGATCATTCTAATTGCTCCCAAAATCCATCAGTGACACCTAGCAGTATATGGTGGCAATTCATCAAAAATGAAGACGAACCTCTCGATGCAGCTACCTGTGTGATTGAGTTCTTCTATCATGAGTCCCGACTGAATTAGGGTTAAGGTGAACTCGTCAAACCCAACATCAGTCATATGAATCAATCGATCGATCCGAGTCCAATATGAAATCTCAATGAAAAATTCTTTTCCATTATTTTACTCTGCCATGGCCATGGACTTAAGGACTCGATCTTTCGATCATCATAGGACTACTCCTCTCATCTACCGAGGTTGATAGATCCCATCTTGGTGCAATCTGGTTCCTACAATGAATATGATACAGCCAACATACACCTCAGGATTCCGAATGGCTAGGAGATCGAGTTATGGTATAGTCAAACTATAACACACTCAAGGTGAACTGTCAATGCACCTCAGGTCAAAGAACTAGACACACAGGTGCAGCATCGAGCTAGTCATCGACGAGAAGGTAGACTTCCTTATGACTGCTCAAGATGGTCACACTCAGTACTCTCATTCTCAATGAATACCTGTACTCTCACTCTGGTGTCTCTACACCGTAGACTCAAGACTCATCTATCCTAAAAAAAGGATCGTACACCAACCTTTCAGATCGATCACCATCCTCGTGATGATCCTATGGTCAGGAGCTGTTTATGAGTTAGTTATGTAAATTTATGCCTTAAATTTTCAACTCTTGAAAATATAAATTAACATTCCTACTAACTCAAAGGATGTATCACAGACATAATGTACACAATGTGATAGTTGAATAATCCTTTTATTCATTTATAGTCAAAATTATAAATTTGCCCTTACATTTGTACAGGAATGTGTCAGCCAATCTGGCATCTTGGGCACACATCTAACAAACTTCCACTTGACCTAATGCCAATTGGCTACATATCTAAGTCCCATCTTCTCAAGATGGGCTTTGATCTTCTACTAGCCTAATGGCTTTGCCAGCGGGTCTGCCACATTGTCTGTAGAGTCGACTCTCTTAACCTCGACATAATCTTTTTCGAGATAATTATGGATCAGATGGAATCGTTGCTTGATGTGCTTGGATTTCTGGTGAGATCTTGACTCTTTAGCTAGGGCTATGGCACCATTATTATCGCAGTAAAGAGGTATGACATCCGATGACATCACTCCAAGCTCTGTGGTAAACTTCTTGTACCAAAATGCCTCCTTCACAGCTTTCAATGCAGCAATATACTCTGTCTCCATGGTGGAATCAGCAATCACCGTCTGCTTGAAACTCTTTCAACTGACTGCACCACCATTGCAAATGAACAAACTCTCAGATATCGACTTTCGATCATCTATATCAGACATAAAGTCTGAGTCTGTATATCCCTGAATCTGAAATTCTTCATTCTCAAAGATTAGAAACATATCTTTAGTCCTTCTCAAGTACTTAAGGATATATTTCATAGAAGTCCAGTGCTCTTCGTCTGGATTCGACTAATATCTGCTTGTGACACTCACAGCATGGGCTATATCAGGTCATGTACATAACATGGTATACATGAGGCTCTCTATTGCCGAAACATAAGGGATCTTGCTCATGCGTTCAATCTCCTCAGGTGTGCTAGGGCACATCTTCTTGGAGAGATGAATGCCATGTCTAAAAGGTACGAAACCTCTTTTGGAGTTTTTCTTGCTAAACCTTTTTAGCACCTCCTCTATGTACATCTTCTGTGAAAGTTCTAGCATCCTATTTGGTCTATCTCTATAGACCTTAATACCCAGTGTAAAGGATGCTTCTCCTAGATCTTTCATAGAAAACTCCTTAGACAACCATATTTTGACTGAGGTCAACATAAAAATATCATTTTTAATTAGGAGGATGTCATCAACGTACAGTACGAGAAAGACAACTGTGCTCCCACTGACCTTCTTAAATATACATGGTTCCTCCTCGTTCTTGATGAAACCAAACATTTTGATCACATCATTGAAACGAGTATTCCAGCTCCAAGATGCTTGCTTAAGTCCATAAATGGACCTTTGCAGCTTGCAGACCTTGTGATCATCATCACTGGATGTGAAATCAAGCGGTTGTTCCATATAGATATCTTCCTCAAGATATCCATTTAAGAACGCCATTTTCACATCCATCTGTCATATTTTATAATCGAAATAGGCTGCAACAGCAAGCGATGTGCGGATGGATTTTAGCATGGCTATGGGCGAGAAGGTATCCTGATAGTCAATGCCTTCGCGCTGACTATAACCTTTCGCTACGAGTCTAGCCTTGAATGTCTTCACATTCCCATCTGCACCTATCTTTCTCTTGAAGATCCATTTACACCTAATAAGTATAATACTTTCAGGTGGATCTACCAAGGTCCAGACTTGGTTTGAGTGCATCGAGTCAATTTTTTATCTCATTATCTCTAACCATTTCTCAGAGTCGATATCTGATATCGCCTCATCATAGGTCTTGGGGTCATCACCATGAGCCCCATTTTCCATGAGGAACACTTCCTCTACTTCTTCTTGTATAGTACCTAAGTACCTTTCAGGAGGATGGAAAACCCTAGTCGATCTATGAGGTGAAAGAGGTTGTATTAGGACTGGTTCTAATTAATTTGGTTCCTCAGGTTCTTTAGCTCGTTGCTCTTGGAAGACATTCTCCTTGAGCTTAATTATTCTTCCGATGCCACTATCTTGAATAAACTATTTTTCAAAAAAAATAGCATGTCGATTCACAATCACATTGTGATCTTTCGAAATATAGAAATACTATCCTAATGACTCTTTAGGATATCCTATGAATCGAGCTCTAAAAGACCTGAACTCTAACTTGTCTGCCTGCTGTCTCTTGACATGAGCCGGACAATCCCAAATTCTGAGATGACTCAGACTTGGCTTCTTACCATGCCATATCTTATACGGTGTGGTAGAAATGGTTTTAGAGGAAATCTTATTCAATACATATATTGCTGTCATGAGACAATGTCTCCAAAGAAACTTAGGGAGGTCCGTGAAGCTCATCATGGAACGGACCATATCTAATAGGGTCCGATTTCTCCGTTCTGAAATCCCGTTGAGTTGTGACATTCTAGGTGGAGTCCATTGAGAGACCATGCCATTGTCCTTAAGATAGTTTAGGAACTTTCGACTAAGGTATTCACCTCCTCGATCTGATCGAAGAATCTTAATGGGCTTTTCTGTTTGTTTTTCTACCTCATGCCTGAATTCTTTGAACTTTTCAAAGGCTTCGGACTTGTGTTTCATTAGAAACATATATCCGTACCTAGACATATCATTGGTAAAGGTAATGAAGTAGACATAGTTGCCTCTAGCTGGCACATCAAATGGGCCGCACACATCCGTATGTACTAGGGCAAGTAGGTCTGTGGCCCTTTCCCCATGTCCCACAAAAGGAAGCTTGGTCATTTTGTCTTGAAGGCATGATTTACAAACTGGATATGACTCGAAAGTCAATGGACTCAATAGTCCGAATTTCTCTAATTTGTTAACCCTATCTTCCACTATATGACTTAGCCTTAGGTGCCACAGATACCTATCATTTAGACTATCTTTAGGCCTTTTAATTCCTATGGCATTCATATTTTGCTCGATATGAAATACAGATACATCAATATGTAGCTAATAGAGACTATTAATAAGAAAATCATTTGCAACTTTATTATTTTCATAAAATATGTTACAATGGTTCTTATGAAAGCTAATCACATAGCCTTCTTGTGCTAAACATGAAATAGAAATCAAATTCCTGCTTGCTGCAGGTACATAATAACAGTCTCTAAGAACTAAATCTAATCCTAACGGTAATTACAGAGGGTAGGTTCCCACAGTCACAGTAGTAACTCTTGCTCCATTTCTGATGCGTAGGATCATATCCCCATCCCTCAGCCTCCTGCTCTCCTCAAGACCCTGCATAGAAGTGCACAAATGAGCACTAGAACCAGAGTCAAGTACCCAACTGGATGCAGAAGAAATCGTAAGATTAGATTCTATAACGAGCATACCCCCAGAAGGACCATCCTTCTTGTTCTTTAGGGTGGCCAGGTACTGAGGACAGTTCAGTTTTCAATGACCGTCTGAATTGTAGTGGAAATATTTTTCCTTTTCAGCAGCCTTCTTCTTCGGTTTCGTCTTCTTCCTTTTTCCATCCACCTTCTGCTTCTTCTCAGACTTTTTCTTCTTTCCAAAAGACTTTCTATTGGAAGAAATCCGCTCCACAGTAAGGACTGAGCCTTTTGAACTCTTCAAAGAAAGCTCAACCGTAACCAACATGTTCATTAACTCAGCCAAGGTACACTGCATCTTATGCATATGAAAGTTCATGATGAACTGACCTTATGCATCGGACAAGGACTGAAGGATCACATCAATCTGAAAATCCTTGTCTAAGATGATACCGAGCTTCTCAAGCTCCTCAAGGTCCTTGATCATTGTCAAACAATGATCTTGAACTGACTGCCCATCACGCATTTTAGCCTTAAAAAGTCTTTGGCAGACTTGATACTTGGCTGCGCGACTTTGTTCACCAAACAACTCTTATAGGTGAGCCAACATTTGGTGGATAGTCATAATATTCTCATGCTGGCGCTGCAAGTCATCAGACATTGCACCCAACATGTAGTACCTGGCTTTGTTATCTTCATCCATCCACTTTTTCAGAGATGCTCTCTGTTCAGCAGTCGGACGTGCTGGCATGGCAGGTGGGTCCTGGTCCAAGATATGAGTCACTTTTTCAGAATTCAGAATAATTCTGTAGTTCCTCAACCAGTCCTTAAAATTAGATCCAGTCAATCAGTGGGTGTCTAGTATTTTGGTCAGGGGATTGGACGCAGACATGTTTCCTGTAGAGAGTTAAAAATTTTTAATTAAATTTTGTAATCAGACTTAATCAATTTATTTAGGAGTTTTATTTTTAAACAAATTAGGCTTCCACTATTTTTTCAGATCCCTACACTTTCTAGGTAGAGATGTGAAAATCTTCGTGATTAGTGATTTCTAGTGGGTGGTGTGGGCTCATCGACTGGCTCATCACCTCACCTAACAGTTATTGATGATGGGTCAATCGATGAGTGGACAACTCTTGTCTAATGATTCTCTAATCATGGTGCATCCAAAACTTGATCTCTAATTCATGAAGCTCACCGTGCCCGAGATATTGCTCCAATCCTTAGTTAAGTCAGACCCACCATTTGCACGAACTAGATTCCTGATTGAGTCCCTCACCGTATCCAAAATATTGAGCACAACCCATCCTCTAATCCGTAGCATCCAATGCCTAATGAATATGGTTGCATCTTTCCAGTGCAACTGAACCACTGTAACCAGCCGCGAACAATCAACCCCGGAAAGAGCCCGCCCATCCATAATGGTGGAAGACCTTAGACTTAATATTTTTTTAGGAAGATTTAATTTAGGTCTTATTAAATTTGACTTGACATAGTCATAACAATTATGACTAACCTAGTGACATGGGTTAGCTCGAATTATTAATCATCTCAAATCAGAACTGGATCGACACATATGGCCAGATAAGTGAGACCGGTGGGAGGGATATGCCATTAACTTGACAAGAACGCATTCGAGTCGAGTAGCTCCCAATTAAAAATCATTCGATCGTATCCACCCAACTTACCTTAGACATCAAATTATCGAACCAGAACCAATTGGGTTAGTCTACAATCCAGGCTTTAACCACTGAGCCAAATTAGGTCTTAACTTGATTGAGTCACATATGAATGTGATTCGACCTTGACCTAGATTTAATCCTATTAGGCTGATCAATTATTAGCTTTCATGATCTCACCTAACCAATTTTTGATTTGGTTTGATCAACCACTAGACCTAATTGAGCTACCCAAGTCCGAACCCAACTTTATGAAAATGACTTAGATCTAAAATTCTCAATTTTAGACCTAATTTGATTTCATAAGCTTAATTCATTAATTAAGTCTTGGGTTCATAAACAAAATATGTAAAATAAATCCTAGGATTTCAGGATCTAGGATTTTGCAGAAAAGTAAGTTTGATTACTGATTAAGGATGAACGTGCAGCACCGCTACACGTCATAAGAACACCCCATTGAATGAGAGGAGAGGGTCTTAAATCCTACTTTATTCTTATGATCGGACGGCCATGAGGAACACCTTAATCAAAAATATTGATTTAACTACAAAACTAGTTAGATCTAAGTTACATATCACATATATAATTTCAGATCTAACTTATACATGCTTTGCATACATCTTATGTATTAAAATCTGATCTAATTAGTATGCTTTCAGATCTGATACATCACATGTAATATCTGAAAAATAAGATTTAAATTGAACTATTCAATATAAAATCTATTTTAGACAGTTACTAGAACAATTCTACAACTAGTCTAGGCATGTAGTAGATCAATCTTATGAATTCATTAAATTTTATTTTTTGTTTTTTGATCTGAATATAACATTTATAACATCAAAAAATCAAAGAATAAATTAGATTTAATTTATATTTTAATCATATTAAAATATAAAACTTCAAGACTATTTATAGTTTAAACTATTCCTAGTCTAGTCATGTATCTCATACATGTTAGATCTACTTAGATTTAATTTTAAATTTTTTGATTTTAGATCCAATCATATCTGATGTGATATCTAAAATTCATTAATATCAAATAAATAAAAATAAAAATCAGATCTAAATTAGATCTGAAATAGAGCCATCAATCTGGCTCTGATACCAGTTGAAGAAAAAACTACCTTTTTTCTTGTAGGATCTTCCTGATCTAATGAGATCTGGGGCAGAATATTTTTAAAAAAAATTATCCTACTTTATTTTAGATCTAAGTTCTATTAGATTTGATTCTTATTATTTGATATTTAATTTAAAATTAAATTTAAAACTTGAGAATTAGAGAAATATCTCTAGGGTAACTAGATTACCCTATAGATGATCGCAGCAATGCCCGAGATTCAAAAATAGCTACGCAGTCGTCTGTCCTCTATCGGTATCCACTCAAGCAGGATCTAGATCATCTTCTCCTTGCAAATATCTACTCCAAAAATTAAATCTGGATCTGATCTGGAAGATCTTCAAAAGATCTTCTGAAGCTGGAGCAGTAGCTTCTCGATAAATCCCTGCAGCCTTCTGATCAGGGAGCCACCACGCCTTGGACAAGCACCAGATGGATGCCCAACTTCTTGGATGTGAAGAGGGGAGAGAGAGGACCAGAAGGGATGGGAGAAGTGGAGGGATATCAGGCTTTTGTTGGGTATTGAGCAGATTGTCATAACCCTAGGTGCAGATAGGCTTTAAATAGACCTTGCTGCGCCATGGAGTGCCACATCATTCGATCAATCAAAAAATTCTAATTAATTCTGAAAAAATTTTGATTAATGAAGTGATATCATTTGATCATATCAGATAAGAACCCCACCAAATCCTCCTATTATTGGTGCCAACACTGGATAAACACAGTGAGATTGACGCCCAACAGTTTGAATCGATCAAGGCATAGAGTCCTCATCTCATGGGACTCTATCCTTATCCACTTGGGGTGCACACCCAATCTGATATTGGCACCCACTTTGAGGCCTAATTTAGCAGGTGGACACTCCATAAAAGCTCTCCAATGATCTCTTATCAAGTGGCCTTCAGTTCAAGATCTATAAGTCAACGTTTGACCGATGTCCTAAAACGAAAATAACAGGTGACAGAAATTGACAGGTGTTGTCTTAAATTCATCTCATAAATTAAGATAAGACTTTTTTGATCTAGACTGGCTCCAGTTAGATTGAGAGAAATCTTCTCAAGATTCTCTGGGTGAGTCAAATCACATTTGGCTCAGTCGAGATGAAAAAGATTGCACGAGAAAAAAGTTTGGCTCAATCGTGTGCTAGCATGATTTTCTTGAACCTAATTGGATCTAATCCAAATCAATCGAATTGGACTAGCTCAATTGATGACATCCAGACCCTAACTCTTATTTGTGTGATCCAGTTAGGTTCATTTTCTTATGGTAATGAGACATGTCGTGATCTCATCATCGACATCATCGAAACTCCTTTCGATGGATCAGAACTCTTCTGATTCAGACAATTAGAACGATCAATCATCAAGATCATTCTAATTACTCTCAAAATCTATTAGTGACACCTAACAGTATATGGTGGCAACCCATCAGAAATGAAGATAAACCTCTCGGTGCAGCTATCTGTGTGATTGAGTTCTTCTATCATGAGTCTCGACTGAATTAGGATTAAGGTGAACTCGTCAAACCCAACATCAGTCATATGAATTAATTGATTGATCTGAATTCGATGTGCAACCTCAATGGAAATTTTTTTTCCATTATTTCACTCTGCCATGGCCATGGACTTAAGGACTCGATCTTTCGATCATCATAGGACTACTCTTCTCATCTACCGAGGTTGATAGATCCCATCTTGGTGCAATCTGGTTCCTATAATGAATATGCTACAACCAACATACACCTCAGAATTTCGAATGGTTAGGAGATCGAGTTATGGTGTAGTCAAATTATAACACACTCAAGGTGAACTGTCGATGCACCTCAGGTCAAAGAACTAGACACACAGCTGCAGCATCGAGCTTGTCATCGACGAGAAGGTAGACTTCTTTATGACTGCTCGAGGTGATCACGCTCAGTACTCTCGTTCTCAATGAATATCTATACTCTCACTCCGATGTCTCCACACCGTAGACTCAAGACTCATCTATCCTAAGGAAGCGATCGTACACCAATCTTCCGGATCGATCACCATCTTCGTGATGATCCTAAGGTTAGGAGCTGTTTATGAGTTAGTTATGTAAATTCATACCTTAAATTTTCAACTCTTGAAAATATGAATTAACATTCTTACTAACTCAAAGAATGTATCACAGACATAATGTACACAATGTGATAGTTGAATAATCTTTTTATTCATTTATAATTAAAATTATAAATTTGCTCTTACATTTGTACAGGAATGTGTGAGTCAATCTGGCATCTTGGGCATACATCTAAAAATTGGTGCATATCTTCAATCTTACTCTCCCTCTGCTATCCAAGCTTCTTACCAAGGAGAGTTTGTTCAAGATCAGATTGAGTCTAGCCGACCCTAAGAGTAAGTATTTTTATATCTTCTTTAGTTTGGCATTTTCTTCTTCTGACTAACCTCATCTTCTGTGCAGCGATAAATCCCAAGGACCTTGAAGCTCTTCGTCGGGCCGCAAAGAGAAAGAAGGCAAGCACGACCTCAACTCCCAAATGTGGCCGAACTAAGGCCGTTCTTGCCTAGCCCATTACTAGGGGATCCTCGGGGTCGAGCGACACCCCTCCGAGGAAGGAGTGCTCGACACCAGCAAAGGTGGTGGTGCCCCTCTGATCTGCTGTATCGGGGGATGCGGCCCCCGGCCTTCCACCACCTCATCTCAACAGAGTTCGGGCAGCCCCCAAATTTTGGTATGCATGTCATCGCATCCGACCGATGTACCAATTGAGATCTCTCCTCCGATGGGAGCTCCATCAGTTGCTGAAGCCTAGGACATCAGGAAGGGCAACGGTGATTATCTGGTAGCCCGATCTCTTCTTAGGTCGGCCATTTTGCCAGCCGACATCGAAGCCTTCAATATTGAAGGCGGTGCATTTTGAGTCCATGACTCGTATGATTCTTTACTCTGGGTAAGTGACGACCTTCCATCATTCCTCGATTTCTCCCAATCTCATCGTTTGATACTGATCTTTCTTCTTCTCTTTTTTTTTTCTCTTCTTTTTTTTTGTAGCTCATCCACCACGTGGATTATTTCATAGAGACAATTTGGGAAGCTCGGTGAATCTCTAGGGAAGCTGAGGATAAGGCCACCAGAAGGGCGGATGATGCCCAACTTTCAAAGCTCAAGGTCGAGAATGAGAATAAGTTGCTAAAAGTCAAGGTGAAGCGGCTTGAATCTGACCTCACCAAGGCCCGGGCTGACATTGAAGCTTGGCTATCTACTGAAAAAATAAATGTGAAGAGAAGCTAGAGGCCGCCAAGGTCACCACGGTTGAAGCCTTCTGTTCTTCGATTGAATTTCGAGATATCAAGATGGAGTACGGCTCAGCCTCATACCTGCAGAGGATTGAGGATTTCAAGAAAAAGGTAAGGAATCATTTTTCTGACCTCCTAACCTCAATCTCGGATCTTTGGAGTCGGACGGCGAAGGAGAGGAGGTCGGTGAGGTCGAAGACGAAGGGTTGCAAATTGAGGACATCTTCAGCCCAGTTCATGAAGATCGGGCGACCAAGGAGGTGGCGTTGGCTCTGCCTCCAGCTGCCATCATCCTCTCTGACCATGCAGAGGTCAGTGAGTCCCATGCTCTTGAGGGAGCTTAAGTTTTTGTACCTCAACTTAGGCATGTTTGGGCTTGAACATAGGTCGGTCCATTTTGTAGACCTCCACATTTGCCGAGGTATTTTTATACTAGACCGACCAACCTCTTATAAAAATTTTTCTTTAATGAAATTAATCTTTCCTCATCATAGTGTCTGATCTATATCAAATATTGGGAAGGCTGTTCATCATCTTTAGGTCATCTTTTTGGTGGCTAGGATTGAAAATCGATGTCTCCAAGTGAACTCCAACTGTCGTAGTTCGATGGGTGGAAGGTCAAGCTTAGAAATATTCGATTCTCAGCTATAGCCGAGGAGCGCATGTTGAAGACCGAATGGAGATGCGCACTGCTCCTCGATCGTAGTCGAGGAACATGCATTGGAGACCAAGTGAAGATGCGGATCGCTCCTTAACCGTTGTTGAGGAGTGCACAATGGAGATGCATTCTGCTCCTTGGCCGTAGCCAAGAAGCACATGATGGAGATCGATTGGAGATATATTCCGCTCTTCGATCATGATCGAGGAGCACATGATAGAGATCTACATGGAGACATATTCCACTCTTCAATCATGATCGAGGAGTGCATGATGGTGATTGATTGGAGATGCATTTCGTTTCTTGATTATGGTCAAAGAGCGTGCGATAGAGATCCGCATAGAGATGCATATCACTCCTCGATCATGGTCAAGGAGCATGTGATGGTGATCAATTGGATATGCATTCTGCTCCTCGGTTCTGGTCGAGGAGTGCATGATGGTGATCGATTGGAGACATATTTCGCTCCTCAACTATGCTTGAGGAGTGCACGATGGAGATCCGCATGGAGATATATTTCACTCCTTGATCGTGGTCGAGGAGCGCACGATGGTGATCGATTGGAGATGCATTTTGCTTCTTGATCATGGTCGAGAAGCATATGATAAAGATCTGCATGGAGATGCGTACTGCTCCTCGACTGTGGTCAAGAAGCATGCGATGGTGATCGATTGGATATGCATTCGGTTGAAGAGCACATGATGGTGATCGATTAGAAACATGTTCCGCTCCTCGACCATGCTCGAAGAGTACATGATGGAGATCCGCATGGAGATGCATACTACTCTTTGATCGTGATTGAGGAGCACGTGATGGCGATCGATTGGAGACGTGTTCTGCTCCTTAACCGTGGTCGAGGAGCATGCAATGGTTCAGAGGAACATGTAAATCTACAAAAATTATTCTTTATTATTTATTAAAATAAAAATTATAATTTAGAGATGATAAATACGTAAGTTGTTAGAGTTCCAAGTCCTGAGAATCAGAGTTCCATCCAGCCGACAAAGATGATAGACTTCCGATCGAATTATTTTAGCAATGCGGTAAGGGCCTTCTCAGTTCGATGCAAGCTTCGATTGTTCGGTTGGATAAGAAACTTCAACTCGACAAAGAACTAGTTGTTCAGTCAGGAAGGATTTTTCTTTGACTCGGGAGTTATAGTACTGAACTATTCTTTGTTGATAGTTGGCCATCCGAATTCGTACTCGCTCTCAGGTCTCCTCTAGAAAATCTAGGTTCACCCTCAGTCCAATGGAGTTGCTATCTTCGTCGAACTCTTCCACTCACAACGTGGGCAAGCTGATCTCAAGTGGTATGATAGCTTCAGTCCTAAAAATCAGCTTAAAGGGGGTCTCTCCGATTAGAACTCGCTGAGCCATGCGATATGTCTAGAGTATATGATATAGTTCTTCAACCCATAATCCTTTGGCCTGGCCTAACCGAGCCTTTAGCCCTTGCAGTAAGGTCCTGTTCGTTACTTCAGCTTCACTGTTGCTCTGAGGATGAGCTACTGAAGTCAACCAATGGGAGATGCCGAGCTCATTATAGAACTCTATGAACTTTAGATTATCAAATTGACGTTCATTGTCGGTGATGATTACTCGGGACAAGCCGAAACAGCGGATAATCGACTTCCACACAAAATCACGGACCTTGGCCTCAGTGATGGTCACTAGTGCTTCAGCTTCTACCCATTTGATAAAGTATTCGATTATGATGAGCAAAAATTTCTTATGCCGTCGTGATGGGAAAAGGTCCGAGGATGTCCATCCCTCATTGGGTGAAGGGCCAGGGGATGGAAATCAGAGCCAGAGGGGTTGTAGGTCAGTGTTGGATATTCAAGGTCCTCTGGCACTGGTCACATTTGTTCATCAGGTCCGTAGCATCCTTCTGTATTATTGGCGAAAAGTACCTCTGTCGTAGCACCTTATGGATGAGGGCCTTGCTCCTAAGTGATTGCCGTAGATTTTCTCGTGAACTTCTCGCAGGACATATTCAACTTCTGAGGGATGGAGGCACTGAAGTAAGGATAAGGTGAAGGACCTTTTGTATAATCTTCCATCATAGACAAAGTATTGCGGTGCGAGATTCTCAACTTCTTAGCTTCATCTTGATCAGTAGGCAATACTCCGTCTTGTAGGTAGCGCAAAATTGAATCTATCCAGCTCAGCTCAAGATCGATTTGCATCATGGGGGATTCTTCAATGCTTAGCTTCTTGAGGGTTTCAAGGTATGAGTTTCTTTTCAGGTCAGCCATACCGAGTGTTGCGAGCTTTAAGAGGAGGTCAGCCCGCATATTCTCCATCCTCGATATTTATTGGATGTTCAGGGTAGTTAAATTAGAGGCAAGATCCTTGATCTTTTGTAGATATTTTATCATATTCGGCTCCCATGCTTCATATTCTCTCTGAACCTGATCGATAATGAGCTGAGAATCACTGTGAACTCTAAGGTGCCGAACTCTCAATTCTTTTGCCATTCTCAGACCAATCACGAGCACCTCATACTCAGCTTCATTATTTGAGGTAGAGAATTCAAATTGTAGTGCATACTCTGTGATCACTCCATTTGGACTAGTTAAGATCAGTCCAACTTCCAAGCCCGTGGTGTTCGAAGAATCATCTACATGGAGAACCCAACATTCGACGATCATTGAAGCTGCATCCTTACCATTCTATTCCTTATCTGGGATGGTATACTCCTGGACAAAATTGGCCAGTGTCTAAGCTTTGATAGACAGCCTCAATAGATATTTGATGTTGAATTCTCTCAGCTTGACTGCTAACTTAGCCAGCGGCCCCAAAGTATCAAGTCGGTAGAGTACAGACCTGATCGACTAGTCGATGGGAACAGTGTTGCCCAGCTATGCAACCCAAGAGGGGGGGGTGAATTGGGTTTTAAAAATTTTAGGCTTAACTAATTACTTGTAAAAATTATATATCAAAAACTTGATGAATGAATAGAGAGACTTTGGTTTGAGATTAATTACTTAAAACAAGAATGCAAGGATATAATGGAGAATTAAAGAGAAACAATAAAGCATGCCACAAACACAATGATTTATAGTAGTTCGGTGCCAACCTTGCACCTACATCCACTCCCCAAGCTCCTACTTGGGAATTCCAATCCACTATACTTTGTATTCAACCCGAATACAACCGTCGAAAACTCCGACACTAGCTATCCCAAGCTAGTCCACTTGTTTTTCGGGTACAAGCCGACCCAATACACTCCGATTTCAGGTTCGGATCAACCTTTCCTTGTTTTGGAAACCCTCCAAAACAAAAACAATTGCTCACAAGATAAAATCAGTTTAGAGCACAAATAAGTACAAGAATAGCTCCTTAAGTGAGCGAATATAACAATAAATACGCTTTACTCAAATGAAGAAGCCCTTCTTGGATTTCCTCAAAGTGGATGAGAGATGAAGTAAATGCTTGAGAAGTTGGTGAGCTTGATTGAAGGCTTCTTGAAGGCTGTAAATGAGCTCTTGAATGAGGTTGAGAAGTTGGCTTGAGAAAACTCTCTCTTGAATGCACTTGAATGCCCTCTTGAATGCTCTTGATTTTCTCTTTTCAAATCACTTGAATGCCTCTTGGATATTTGGATCTCTCTACTTTTTGTTTTCCACCTTTTGAAACCTTTATAGCCTTAAGAGACAAGGGAAAATAAACTAGGCAGAAAAAGAGCCGTTAGAGCACAAAAAGCAGCATTAAAAAGCAACCAAATCTGGCCAAAAACTAACCGTTACAGGCAAATCCCGACATATGAGTCGACTCATGAGTCGACTCATGCCTCAGGGGTCGACTCATGAGTCGGCCTCTGTTGCAAAGTCCAGAGATTGGGTTTCTGGATTTTCTTGGCCCAAAACAGCAGAGGTCGACTCATGAGTCGACTCATGCCTTGTGGGTCGACTCATGAGTCGACTCACAGGTCGTGCCAAGCCAGAAAACCAGCGTGCCATGGCTAATCTTTGCGTGCCAATCAGCTCATAGTTTCATGAGTTGACTCATGAGTCGACTCATGAACTTCAAACCTTCATAACTCCAAAAATATAAGTCCAAAAACCATGAAACTTTCACCAATAGATTACATATCATTTGTTCTACACGATGATGTTATCAAATCAGAGTTTTGATGAAATTACGATTTTGCCCCTGTAGAGCATAAGGTCTTTTTCACATAAAAATTATTTGTATCCCTTCCAACTGTTTTGTAGTCATCAAAATCAATCTAGGAGCAACAATCTCCCCCTTTTTGATGATGACAAAACATTTGAACAAAAGCATTTATATGAATCATGAATTTCAAAAGCATATGCTTGAAAAGAGTATGATTCTTTTGGCATGTGAAACAAATGGTTATATGCATAAGTAGTTTGCCCATTTGCTTAAAGATTGGAAGATATGCTCATTGGATTATTGTTTTGGTGTTAGAGCAGAAAATTTGATTTTATTATCAGAGCAAACTGTATTTTGAAAAATTTTCTCAATTCTCAAAACTAGTCATGTGTGCCAAAGCATATTGAATAGTTGATTTGGAAAGAGTATTAGATCATTTAAGTTTAAGATGTATCAGAGCAAGAGAAATGAAAATCCTGCAATGTATCAGTGTAGGAAAAACAATTTTACAAAGTATCAGAGTAATAAAAACAGTTTTTCAATGTATCAGAGTAAAATTGAGTAATGTATCGGAGTAGTAAAATTGTCAAAGTATTAGAGCAATGTATTCAATATATCAGAGTAGGTTTGAAATTTCAAAGCCTATCAAAGCATATTCAATGGTTTACAGCAAATTAGAGTATAAGTAATTTTAAAAGGTACTTATTTGCAGTATATTTAGCATTTGTACTTAAAATTGTCAATGTATTAATTTCTCATAATTTGTAGTGTTTGCTTTTGATGGATTTCTTTGTGTTTAATTTCTCCCCCTTTTTGACATCATCAAACAAGGTTAAGTCCTTTTTCTGAAGCATTCTTTAATTTTTCCTCTTGTAGGGTTTGCTCCCCCTTAATGAAGCAACTATTAACAGCAATCATAAAATGATAATACCATAAAGAGAAGACAATATTTCACAAAAGAGAATATATGACCAAAGTAAGATAATCATCATTCCAAAGGTAAAGCCATAATTGTTTCAGTACATAGATTGTAACATAAAAAGTAACATACAAAGTCAACTAGCTCATGTCAATACATGGCCCCAAAAATACAGATCCTAGAGAGGACTAAATACTAAGACCTAGGATCTAGAAATGATCAATGATCAGAATCATCAGAAATGTGATAAGGATCAGATGGATCTGGATCTGAGATGCGTCCTCGACCCCGTCTGCCTCTGGCACGAGAGGAAGAACTGGCACGAGCAGGCGAACGGGAGGAACTGGGTGGCTGAGAATGCTGAGAAGCTAGGGACTGAACTGAAAGGGTAAGTCTGATGGAGTCAAGTACAGTCAGTGCCCTGGAGACAGCCTGGAGAAGTGCAGTGAATTGAGTAGTAGCTTGCTCACTTGATCCTCTGATCTCCTTCCTCAGTAACTCATAACCGCCCTCAAGAGCTCCTCTGAGTCTGCCGGCCTCTGCAGTGAGATCAGTGACCTCAATCGAAGACTCCTGAGGCTGAGGGTGTGCCAAATCGAAGACCTGCCCCTGTAACTCGAGAACTCTGCCAGTCAATCTCAGAACAGTGTCCTCAAGCTGCTGAATCCTCATGGACTGATCTGCCATCATCTGATATACTGTGGAGATGTGGGGAGTCAAAGTCTGATCAGTAGAAGTAGCCCCTGGTACAAATGAAGTACTGCTCATCTGACTCGACATCAAAGAGACCATACGCTGTGCAATCCGCTCAATCTGATAATCGGACAGTGTGAACTCTGGCGGAGGTGCTCTGCTCTCTGGCTGATGCACAGGTGTGGGTATCCTGGTAAACTCAGAAGGGCCAGCCTCTGGATCGGAAAGAACTGTATATCTGGTGAAGCTGCCCTGAAGCCATGAACAGGAGATGATGGACCTTCTTCTTCTTCAGCTCTGACTTCTGCTGTATCCTCAGCTCTTTCTTCTGCTCTCTCTTCTGCTCTTTCTTCTGTTCTCTCTTCTGCTCTTTCTTCTGCTCTCTCCTCAGCTCCCCTGATCCAACCACCACCACTTTTTGTGAACCCCATTCGATGCAAGGTGTGAAGGTTGAAGGTATCAACATGAGACAGTTTGGTGGGAGCCTCCCCCTCACAACTAACTCCAAACCTCCTGAAAACTCTAGTCAGGGCCATACCATAAGGCAAATGTGCCTTAGATCTGTTCAGAGTCTCTCTCATGGCCTCTATCATAAGTGCTGGGAGGTTTAGGGGGGTTTCTGTGATAATGTGAAACATAATGCATATGTCCCTGCCTGACAGAAGATCGTGCCTACCACTCCTAGGGAAGAAAAGTTTTGTGACCATTTGATGTAAGATTCTCATTTCTATAGGTAAAATCTTGGCCTCTAGTTTATTCAAATTCCCTTGGTAGGTTCCTCCAAGTATAACACTTATACCTTCTTCTTTCACGGGGAGTTCCATGTATGCATAACCTTCACTAGGTAAGTGTAAAATCTCCCCTAAAATGACAGGATCCAGACAGATATCAATCCCTTTCACAGTTGAAGTTACAGACCCATTTCCATAAATAAGATTCTGATAAAACTCCCTAACAAGGTCAACAAAGGTGACTTCTTTGAGTAAACAGTAAAAGCTCCATCCCTGAGTTTTGATCTTACTTGCTAAAGAAAATCCCTCACTTTCAAAGAACCGGAAGTCAATGTTTTTCCCGGTTTCTACTTTTCTATCTGAGAGAGGGTTCTTACTGGGAGTTTGAGAAGACTGTGAAGGACCTTGAACTGAATCTGGAACGGGAGCAGAGGTGGACTGTGCCGCTTGTCTTTTCCTTCTGACACTTTCTTCAAGTTCCCGGACAGACTTTCTCCTTTGGGGAAGTTTCATTTTTGGTGCCATACCCTCTTCAATAGCAGGCGAGGAGACTTGAGGAGCAAGTGAAGGAGTGGAGGAAGGATTATAAGAGAGTGATTTGAGGTTTTGGAGGAGAGAATGAGTGGATTTGAGAGGGACGGTGGAGTGCTAGGGCACGCTCCAACCGTGAAGAACAAGGGAAGAGGTCACAAAAGAACCTTTCCCGGAGTGGCTATTTGCGGTGGAGAGGAGGCGGGAGGAGTTCCACTAGCTCAAGCCTAGGAAATGGAGCAAATGGGAGAAGGGAGAATGGATTTCGGAAGGAGGAAGACGAGCGTGAGGGTCGGCTCACGAACAGTAATTCAACATATAAACCCTTCAGCCCGTTGGAAGTTGCTGGGAATTACAAGTTTGCCATTGAGTCGACTCATGGGGGTCGACTCATGAAGTTCAGAAAATCAGGAAAAATGTGAATAAATTCCAGAAAAATTTGAATTTTGGGGAGAAGGAGTTTAGCTCTAAGATGAGTTTTTAGAATGAAAAACTTGAGCTTTTGGGACCAAGAAAGGTGTTGGAAATTGAGCTCTTAGGAGATTTTGACCATAAATCATTGGAATTTGAAAAATAATTCAGGCAAATGGATCAAGAATTCCTAGATTTCTCCTAATTTCACAGAATCTATCCTCACTAAGGGCCTTTGTAAAGATATCAGCTAATTGATTTTCGGTGCAAACATATTCAAGAATTATATTTTTTTTTGAACATGTTCTCTTATGAAGTGATGTCTTATTTCAATATGTTTGGATCTTGAGTGTTGAATAGGATTTTTAGATAGATTTATGGCACTTGTGTTGTCACATCTTATTGGTGTTTCATTAAGTTTAATTCCAAAGTCTTCGAGTTGTTGCTTAATCCACAAGATTTGAGCACAACAACTTCCGGCTGCAATGTATTCGGCCTCAGCCGTAGACAGTGCTACCGAATTTTGTTTCTTGCTAAACCATGAGATTAGGTTAACTCCAAGAAATTGACAAGTTCCACTTGTGCTTTTTCTATCTAGTTTACATCCAGCAAAGTCAGCATCAGAATATCCTAATAAATCTATTTGTGAGTCCTTAGAGTACCATAACCCTAAAGTTTGAGTACCATTTAAGTATCTAAGGATTCTTTTAACAGCATTCAAATGAGATTCTTTAGGATTAGATTGATATCTAGCACATAAACAAACACTAAACATGATATCAGGCCTACTTGCAGTTAAATATAATAATGATCCAATCATGCCTCTATAGTATTTTAAGTCTACACATTTACCTTCATCATCCTTGTCAAGCTTACATGAGGGACTCATTGGTGTGCCAATGGGTTTGGAGTTCTCCATTCCAAATCTTTTGAGTAGTTCCTTGGTGTACTTGCTTTGGGTGATGGAGATTCCCTCTTTTGATTGTTTGATCTGGAGTCCGAGGAAGAAGGTGAGTTCTCCCATCATGCTCATCTCGAACTCTCCCTGCATAAGCTTAGCAAAGTCTTGACAAAGGGATTCATTAGTAGACCCAAAAATTATGTCATCAACATAAATTTGTATAACTAACATATCATTTTGATTTCTTTTGATAAAGAGGGTTGTATCTACATTACCTCTTGAAAAACCATTACTTAGTAAAAATTTGCTTAGTCTATCATACCATGCTCTAGGTGCTTGTTTTAATCCATATAATGCCTTATTTAATTTAAAGACATGATTAGGAAAGGCATGATTTTCAAATCCAGGGGGTTGTTCTACATAAACTTCTTCAGCAATAAATCCATTTAAAAATGCACTTTTAACATCCATTTGAAACAATTTGAATTTCATAAAGCAAGCATATGCAAGTAGAAGTCTAATGGCTTCTAATCTAGCTACTGGTGCAAAGGTTTCATCAAAATCAATCCCTTCTTCTTGATTATATCCTTTAGCAACCAATCTTGCTTTATTTCTAATTACATTACCATGCTCATCTAATTTGTTTCTAAAGACCCATTTTGTGCCAATTATTGAACAGTTTTTAGGTCTTGAAACCAAAGTCCAAACATTATTTCTTTCAAATTGATTAAGTTCCTCTTGCATTGCATTAATCCAATTATGATCTTTTTCAGCTTCTTCAATAGTTTTAGGTTCAAAATGAGATACAAAAGCACAATGATTAAACACATCTCTAAGTGAAGAGCGAGTTTTTACACCATGCATAGGATCACCAATAATTAACTCCTTAGGGTGGTTGTGAACATACCTCCATTCCTTGGGTAGGTCATTTGTACCTTGAGGTTGTTCTTGAATTTCCTCACCTATCTCATCTTGTTTGTCTTCTTGTTCCTTGTCCTCTGGAGTGGCTGAATCTTTCAGAGTGATCTCCTTCATACCTTCTATTAATGGATCTGCATCATCAACACCCTCATTCTTCCTTGAAGGAAGATCGTTAGATTCATCAAAGACAACATGAATGGACTCCTCAACTACTAAAGTTCTTTTATTAAAAACTCTAAAAGCTTTACTAGTAGAGGAGTAACCCAGAAAGATTGCTTCATCTGATTTTGCATCAAATTTACCAAGTCTTTCCTTACCATTATTTAATACAAAACATCGGCAACCAAAAACATGAAAATATGCAATATTTGGTTTTCTTCCTTTCCAAAGTTCATAGGGGGTTTTCTTAAAAAATTGTCTAATTAAAGCACGATTTAGAATGTAACATGCTGTGTTAATAGCTTCCGCCCAAAAATATCTTGGAAGGTTGCTTTCACAAAGCATGGTACGGGCCATTTCTTCTAAGGTTCTGTTTTTCCTTTCAACTACCCCATTTTGTTGGGGTGTTCTAGGAGCAGAGAAGTTATGGCCGATTCCATTCTCATCACAAAATTTTTCAAAGTCTTGATTTTCAAATTCAGTTCCATGGTCACTTCTAATATTTTGAATTGAAAATCCTTTTTCATTAGTGACTTTTCGATGAAATTTAGTGAAAATATGAAAAGTTTCATCTTTGTGTGCCAAAAAGAAAACCCAAGTAAAACGTGAATAATCATCTATTATTACAAAACCATATCGTTTTCCTCCTAGACTTGTGGTTCTAGTTGGTCCAAATAAATCCATATGCAAAAGCTCTAATGGTCTAGAAGTTGAAACAATGTTTTTGGATTTAAATGAAACTCTAGTTTGCTTACCTAATTGACATGCATCACAAATCCTATCTTTTTCAAAATTCAGTTTAGGCAAGCCATCAACTAATTCTTTCTTAATTAATTTTGAAAGAGAATGCATGCTAATGTGAGCAAGTCTACGATGCCAAAGCCAACTAGTCTCATTAACTTTAGCATTTAAGGATACTAGGCATTGCATGTCTAATTTGGCTAAATCATTTAGATCTACCATATAAACATTGCCATGTCTATGTCCTATAAATTTGATGCCATCATTAACAGGACTAGTCACAATACAAACAGATGATTCAAAAACTACTTTATACCCTTTATCACAAAATTGACTAATGCTAAGTAAGTTATGCTTTAAACCTTTAACTAACAAAACATTTTCAATATATTTGGAGGGAGTGATACCAATGTTACCTATCCCGATGATCTTTCCTTTGCCATTATCTCCAAAGGTGACCATCCCTCCATCCTTAGCATCAAGCGTGATGAATTGTGATTCATCACCAGTCATGTGTCTCGAGCATCCACTGTCCAGATACCATTTCCTGTTTTCTCCATGGGATGCTAGACACACCTGCAAACAAATATCAAGTTTTTGTTTTAGGTACCCAAGCTTTCTTGGGTCCTTTTTGGTTAGTCAAGATGGTTCCTTTTGGAACCCATATTTTCTTTACAGTTATGTTTGCACAAGTGTAAGATTTATGCCCTATTCTACCACATTTAAAACAAGTAGTATTGGTAGGCTTGTTACTTGAATAATTTACATAAATATTTTTCAGAAATTTTTGTTTCTTTAAGGGGTTATAGCCAAGTCCGGCCTTATCATATACGGCCTTTTGATTTTCAAGAATCATATTTAGTTTGTTTGAACTTAAGGTGAATTTATCTACTATAGGTTTCAGCTTATTAATATCATTCTTTAGGCTTTGGTTCTCTTGAAGCAAAGTAGATTTTTCAACTGAAAGATTTTCTGCTTGTTTTACTAAAGACTGATTTTTCAGTTTTAGTTCTTTGTTTTTCATTCCTAGTTTCTTCAATTCATCAATTAAATCATTGAAGGCTTCATGCAATTCTTCAAAAGTAAAATCACTAGGGTTTTCAGAAATTACCTCATTATCGTGTGCCATAAGGCACAGGTTGGCTTGTTCTGTTGAGGTCTCCTCATCGGAGCTTGAGTCGTCGCTCGCACTCCATGTGGCCATCATTGCCTTCTTTTTGAACTTTTTGGGACCTTTCTTCAATTGTGGACATTCGGATTTGAAATGCCCCGGCTTCTTGCACTCATAGCATATAAGGGGTTGATCTTTTTCTTTCTCTTTGCTTTGTTCCCCTTTTGTGAAAGGTCTCTTTCTCATCCCCTGTTTCCTCTTTCTTAGGAACTTCTTGAATCTTCGGGTGATGAGTGCCATTTCTTCATCCTGTTCTTCATCTTCTGTATCGTCAGTTTCTTCATCAGGAGAGGCTGTGGATTTGAGGGCAATGGTTCTCTTCTTTTTGACTTCATCCTCTTGATGTTGCTTCATGCTAAGCTCGTGAGTCATCAAGGATCCAAGAAGCTCTTCTAGAGGTAGAGTGTTCAAGTCCTTTGCTTCTTGGATAGCAGTCACCTTGGCTTCCCAGGTTCTTGGCAATGACCTGAGAATCTTCCTTACAAGTTCACTGTTAGTATAAGATTTGCCAAGACTCTTCAAACCATTAATTATATCAGTAAAGCGAGTAAACATAGCAGTTATGGACTCATCATGCTCCATTTTAAATAACTCATATTTATGTACAAGCATGTTTATTTTAGACTCCTTTACTTGATTTGTTCCCTCATGGGTTACTTCTAACCTATCCCATATTTCTTTAGCAGATGCACAGGTAGAAATGCGATTAAATTCATTTGCATCAAGTGAACAGTAAAGAACATTCATAGCTTTAGCATTTAACTGTGCCAATTTCTTATCAACCTCATCCCATTCTCTTTCGGGTTTGGTTGACTCCTCACCATCTATTATCTTGGTGGGTGTGTGTGGACCGTTCACTATGATACTCCACATATCATAGTCTAGTGCTTGTATGAAAATCTTCATCCGAGCTTTCCAATAGGTGTAGTTAGACCCATTGAAAAGTGGAGGTCGGTTGGTAGATTGCCCCTCGGCTAGAGAAGTGCCGACGTGGGTTGCCATAGATCTTTGGCTCTTTGATTGTTAGATCAAAGAAGGGCTAGAGCACCGGGCTCTGATACCACTTGTTGCCCAGCTATGCAACCCAAGAGGGGGGGTGAATTGGGTTTTAAAAATTTTAGGCTTAACTAATTACTTGTAAAAATTATATATCAAAAACTTGATGAATGAAGAGAGAGACTTTGGTTTGAGATTAATTACTTAAAACAAGAATGCAAGGATATAATGGAGAATTAAAGAGAAACAATAAAGCATGCCACAAACACAATGATTTATAGTGGTTCGGTGCCAACCTTGCACCTACATCCACTCCCCAAGCTCCTACTTGGGAATTCCAATCCACTATACTTTGTATTCAACCCGAATACAACCGTCGGAAACTCCGACACTAGCTATCCCAAGCTAGTCCACTTGTTTCCGGGTACAAGCCGACCCAATACACTCCGATTTCAGGTTCGGATCAACCTTTCCTTGTTTTGGAAACCCTCCAAAACAAAAACAATTGCTCACAAGATAAAATCAGTTTAGAGCACAAATAAGTACAAGAATAGCTCCTTAAGTGAGCGAATATAACAATAAATACGCTTTACTCAAATGAAGAAGCCCTTCTTGGATTTCCTCAAAGTGGATGAGAGATGAAGTAAATGCTTGAGGAGTTGGTGAGCTTGATTGAAGGCTTCTTGAAGGCTGTAAATGAGCTCTTGAATGAGGTTGAGAAGTTGGCTTGAGAAAACTCTCTCTTGAATGCACTTGAATGCCCTCTTGAATGCTCTTGATTTTCTCTTTTCAAATCACTTGAATGCCTCTTGGATATTTGGATCTCTCTACTTTTTGTTTTCCACCTTTTGAAACCTTTATAGCCTTAAGAGACAAGGGAAAACAAACTAGGCAGAAAAAGAGCCGTTAGAGCACAAAAAGCAGCATTAAAAAGCAACCAAATCTGGCCAAAAACTAGCCGTTACAGGCAAATCCCGACATATGAGTCGACTCATGAGTCGACTCATGCCTCAGGGGTCGACTCATGAGTCGACCTCTGTTGCAAAGTCCAGAGATTGGGTTTCTGGATTTTCTTGGCCCAAAACAGCAGAGGTCGACTCATGAGTCGACTCATGCCTTGTGGGTCGACTCATGAGTCGACTCACAGGTCGTGCCAAGCCAGAAAACCAGCGTGCCATGGCTAATCTTTGCGTGCCAATCAGCTCATAGTTTCATGAGTTGACTCATGAGTCGACTCATGAACTTCAAACCTTCATAACTCCAAAAATATAAGTCCAAAAACCATGAAACTTTCACCAATAGATTACATATCATTTGTTCTACACGATGATGTTATCAAATCAGAGTTTTGATGAAATTACGATTTTGCCCCTGTAGAGCATAAGGTCTTTTTCACATAAAAATTATTTGTATCCCTTCCAACTGTTTTGTAGTCATCAAAATCAATCTAGGAGCAACATCCTGTGGTTGGGGCGTTCTCAAACCTGCGACTGAACTCGTCATTCATTGCTGCCAGCATAACATATCGGATGGTGGTGCAGTCATTGAGCCACTTCTGGTAAGTATCTCGGATCGCCTTACTAGCATTCGGAGCTGGCTCCTCAGGTGCTGGATCCGTTACTACATAAAGGATCCGCTCATGCTCAAGGATGATTTTCAATTTTGATACCAGCTATCGAAATTAGGTCCCATAGCTTGTCATTATCTAATAATGATCGGAGTGACAAGGTAGTGGCCATAGCTGTATAAAGAAAAATTAGACCTCTATTAGTACATAAATTAATACTAAAGACTTAGACTTAGTCTAAAATTTTTCAATATTTTTACGAACTGGTAGCCTCAACCTTCAATTCAAGGAATTACTTTAATTCTTAATGGGTACTAGAATCCACACAGACTACACACGAGTCCAACTTGGTTGGTCACCCATGTGCATCTATGGTAGGTTTTAACCAGTTGTTTCTCTAAACACTTCTAGTAATTGATTTGCCTCAGAACTAATCAGTAGGCTTTGGCTCCATTGAAAAATCTGGTTTAGGTTCAACATTAACATGACTTAATTTGGTAAATCAGACCAATAAATGATCAGGCTCGACTACTGGCCGGCCAACCTAACCACCATCAAAAAGACTCAACCAAATTATCATATTATAAATGATAATTCCATTAGCCAATGAGCACAGGCTTTGGGCCTCCAATGATCATTGAACTAATGGACTCATTATCACTCACTTAATGAGAGGCTATGACTTAGTTATCATTATAATTTATCATTTTAGGGACCTAATTATTTTGAGGATTTTATTAAAGGAAATAGTAGAGAAGAAATCATCCAGCCAATTTTCAATCCTCCCACTGACTTCACCAAGTCAGATTAAAA